>NW_022589734.1:4188809-4255156 GCF_004348235.1 Phoca vitulina
GGTCTGATCTGGACAATTCACGTCACCGTCGCTGTGCCCTGGCCAAGTAAGGCCAACACCAAATCATGGTGCCAAGTGAACCCCCCCACCGCCCCAGCTCTCCTCTGAAGCCGCCCTTCCGGAGCCATGTTTGCGCCCCGACCAGCCCTGCCATCGTCCACAGCCCCCGTACTCATTCTCTGCAGCTGCAATCTGACGCTGTCACCAAGCTCTTCTCCCACTCTAGAACGCGCCTTCTTGTCCCTGCCACGAAATACCTCCAGCCCTCCTTCCCACAGGACGGCTTGCTCCCAGCTCTCACTGCTCATGTCCTTCTTCCCTGCTCCTAAGTTTCCATGACTTTTAGCCACGCTGCATCAATCTTTAATTCATGCACTTATTTTTTTTTATTATTATGTTATGTTAGTCATCGTACATTACATCATTAGTTTTTGATGTAGTGTTCCATGATTCATTGTTTGCGTATAACACCCAGTGCTCCATGCAGAATGTGCCCTCTTTAATACCCATCACCAGGCTAACCCATCCCCCCACCCCCCCCCCTCTAGAACCCTGTAATTCATGCACTTATATTACAAATATTTTTAGTGTCTGTTGAGTATAGTGTCCGTTAAGCACAGCTCAGTGCATTTAGGTGCAGTTCACTGTACAAACACTGTGTTGGGTCCGTTGGACAAAACCCGATGGGACACACATTTACTCTGCAGGCTGGCTGGAGATGGAAGTGACACTGATCATATAAAAGGCAAAGTCAAGCGGGGCAGGGGCTCAGAGAATGAGGGGCCCGCACCCCCGCTTGGAGGCGGGGAGATGGAGGGCCTGTGCAGAGAAAGGGCCTTCTGTGCTCGCCTGGGCAGCACGTGAAACAGGACGGCACAGAGCAGATGAGCGTGGCCCCTGCACAAGATGACAGGCAAAGTCATGAAGCATTCCATGTTTTGAAAAAGGAAAAAAAAAGGCCTTTTGACTTGGCTCAATGAGAAGCCGGTAGGATTTTGAAATCCTGCTGCTCCGACGGCACCTCCTCCAGGAAGGCCTCCACCCTCCTGGCTGGGGCAGTTGCCCGCACCGTGCACCAACTGTGCCCAGACCGGGTGCAGATGCCTCTTTCTCCCTCTGGTCCGTAAGCAACATGAGGATGGGCAGGTACCCCCCTTCCCTGGCTTTAGTGGGGGTCACATCCAGGGCAGCCACACCATAACAGAGAAGTCAGGCTGTCTCTCCAACTGTGGGTTGCAGCAAACTCAGTTAAGCTGCAGAATCAGAGTGAACATGCTGATTCTGTTCTAGAGAGACCACGGGCGCCCGGAGTCACACTGGTGAACGAAGAGGTGGGGCGGGAAAGAGTCAGGAGACCACTGAGACAAGCAGGACCTCCCGTAGGCAGGGCAGTGGCTCTGGGAAGGAGGTGTGGGCGCCTCACACCTGGGGTGTTCTCTCCTCCAGAGAATGCATGCTCCGAGAGCACCTCAAGGCCCTCCCACAGCCTGGCGGCCACTCCAAAAACAACATGACATACACGGTCTGCCTGGCTGAGGACACTGCTGGTCGGCAGCTCCTGGGAGTGCTTCCACCACAGCCCCGGACACACGTCAGCGCTAGGTGACATCTCCATGGGATCTGTTTACCCGGAAAGCATCAACGATGGCCCACACTGACTCCTGCATGCTTTCAACTCTCTCCACCCTTCGGTACTGCTGACGCTCCGGACAGCCCCTCCAGCCGGGCTGCACTTGTCAAGGGGGTGCGCTGGGAGGCCAGAGGTCAACATGGCCAATGGATCAATAAGGTCACTGGGCGTGCACAGGGAGAACCTGGTAGTTCTCCCTGAATTAAAGGCCAACAGGACATGAAACCCTCAGCCATGTGTCAGGACTTTGTCTTGCAAGACTCGAGGGGCACTGAAACAAAACTTTTTATAGACGCCCATTACTGTCATTACTCCTCAGGCAAGAGGCCTCCACTTTCCTTGAGAAGCATCAGTTCCTCTCCTTTCTGTACATATTCCCTGACAACTCCGACCTCCCGTCACTATCTGGGGGCCATCAGTCTGTTACTCAGAGGTCTCAGTTCTGACTTGGGTTCAGACACCCTCTGTCTGGCCGTAGGTACATGTCTTAACCTCTTGCCGCGGCAGATTTTAACAGGAAGGGCGAGCTGGGCTGCAGTCTGGGCCCAAAGCTGCAGCTCCGGCAAAGCCCGTCTTTATAGGACAGCCTGGCCTGGGCCTCCCTGCCAGCCTACCATGTCTGCGCTGTTCTCTCCATGAGGTGAGTCCGATCCCCTTAACGAGCTCTCTAGGGATGCTCTCCTGTACCCGGCCTGCTTCTGAGACAAGTTCCGCTCTCTGCTGTGCGTAGACTAGAGCAGAAATTTAAAACATCTTTCTTTTCTACCAAAGGGGCTTAAGTGTCTTCTCCCCCCGAGACACTCTTTCTTCTTGGCAAACGTCTTATAATCTACTAGATTAGAAGCTCTCTGAGGGAAAGGCCCACATTTCAATGATAATCTATAAACCTTAAAGATCATCAAATGCTCGCTGGGAAAGCTCAGGGTATGCTTCTCATTTTCAAGGATGAAAGTTTTCTCTCCTGGTATGAGACGCTGTCAATGAACTCAAGGACACCGAGCAGCAAACTCAGGGTATCGCACTTGCCAGGCGAGGGGTGGGAGAGGAGAGGGCGGATAGCGCTTCTACTTGGTTTTGGAAATTTTAGCTTCTGTGAAAGAGAAAGGCAAACATACCTCGTGGGGATTGGAATGCTGCCATGTTTCCTTTCCCTCAATATTAAATTTCTCCCACTAATTCTACCCCTGCTCTGTATCACCTTGAACACAAGTTGAAAACCTAAACCTCTAGAGGACGTGCTTAAGGCAGAAACTTATGCAATTCCCACTTGAAGTCATGCAGCTGGGTGAGCTCAGATTACTGATGACTGCTCCAGCCTCCCTCAGTTCCCAGCAGAAGCCTTTCAAAAGGTTCCTGCAGTTTTGTTCATTAGGGATGATGAATAACGTGCAGACATTTCCCCAGTGTTGGGGATCTTAGAACAGGATCGATTTAAATCTTTGGGGAGGGGGGCAAGGGAGAGGGAGAGAGAATGCCTGTGTGTGAGCAAGAGACAGAGAAGAATATGAAGAACATGATGACAGATAGGGGGAGAGAAGGTGAGAGATACAGAAATCCTAGATGTTCAAGACACAGCTGATAGAAAACAGGGCAGGAATGGTGCTTGATATGTGAACAACATACTGACTCTACGGGTCCAACGGGGTGAACGGTTTGCCCAAACTTGACAAGTTAAGCAGGTTTTGGAAATATTTAGGTGGAAGTTGCAAATGAACAGAGGTCCACTTGGGCAAACAGGAGTGATGTTGTTGAACACAGCACCTGCACTAGCCTACGCTGTAAGGTCTGACACAGTCGGGTCAGGTGTGGGTAGAAGGTCTTCCTATAAACCACAGGAATAAGGAACTGATAGGAAGAATATCAAGGGAGTAACCTGCACGTACCAGTTAATGGTATTTATATACATCTGAGTCCCCCTAACAATGGCCTGCCAATGAAACATTTCTGGACAGTATCAGGAAATCAGCCATTTTGGTATAAGACTTTGTACAAAGTCTTATGGAACCGGACCCCAATTTTGTAACTTATTTACTCTCTATAAAACTCTACACACCCAAGGTCAATGCTAATGTTCTTTCATGTTAGTCCTAACTCACATCAAGTAATAATAAAAAAAAATTGTACAAACGAGCTGTTTGCAAGGACAGAAAACTGCAGCAGGTTTGTGTATTAGTCATGAGCTATGTTGTTCTGCAGAACCAATCATCTCTTAACAATTTCAGAGGCTTACAACATTGCAAGTTTACTTCTTGCTCACACTACATGCCCACTGAGGGCTGGCGGGGGGCTCTGCTCATCACTGTCACTTGGGGTGTGGGTTCGAAGATCAGATACCATCTTGAATGTTGCTGGTTGATGTGTTACAGGACTCGAGGCTGTCTCACTGGTAATTAAATGCTCCAGACCAGAAGGGACATATCAATTCTGCTCACAGCTCATTGGCCAGAACTAGACACACGGGCCGGCCCCATCTCAAGGGAAATACTGGCAAGAGGCACCAATGACATCCACACTCTGTTATGTGCAGCTCATTCTTTTAAAATGTCTCAAATACACATCATATGGGAAGACACTGATATGATTTCCTGGATGCCCTGTGTCCTTAGAGAAATAGCTGACGTCTCTAGACCACTTTCTATGTCAATTACAGGAGAGCAGAATGGGGCTGACCAAGTCACCTCAGCAGTGAGGGGTTTCAGGAGCCTTCCCCGGTAACAATGTAACAATAGGCAAACTTAAAGCATCAGTACCAATACCACGAGAAGCAGTGATCTGGTGAAGGGCGGGGACCCTCCAGGTAGACACACGCATAGCCCCCCTGGTTCTAGCACCTACTAGCCGAGCAGCCCTGGCCAAGTGACCTGCCTTCTCTGTGCTTTATTCACCATCTGTGAAGGGGGACAGTAATAGTACCTTCCCCCCCGGTCACTGTAAGGGTGGAATGAGGAGTAAGGCGCTAGAACAGTGCCTGGCAGTGCATGGTGAGCCCTGGTTTTTGTCAATCCTATTCTTTTTCTTATCCTCATCATCTGGACCTCCCTTCAGCCATATTTCTTTCAAACTAATTTGCTACTGCAACAAGCAAATTGCATTCCTCACAATAATCCTGTGAAGTAGTTTTAAGTATCCCCGCTTAAATCATGAGAAGACCCAAACCAACTCAGGTTTCAAATCTATCTGTCCGAGGCTGTCTTCTTTCACTGCAATGTTCTACGTGGTTTGCTCCCATATCGTGAGTGCAAGGGGGTCCACTTAATGTAAGGAAAATGACCCAGTACGTGTTATTCCTCCACTTGTGCTCAGAACTCTCCAAAGAGGGGCTCCTGGGTGGCTCAGTCATTAAGCGTCTGCCTTTGGCTCAGGTCATGATCCCGGGGTCCTGGGATCGGGCCCCCGCATCGGACGCCCTGCTTGGCGGGAAGCCTGCTTCTCCCTCTCCCACTCCCCCTGCTTGGGTTCCCTCTCTTGCTGTGTCTCTCTCTGTCAAATAAATAAGTAAAATTAAAAAAAAAAAAAAAAAAAAAAGAACTCTCCAAAGAAGCTGTTCTGCTAATCCAACAAATAGAAGTCAACATTTTCTCCATCGGGCTATATGCTGTATGCTTGGCAGAGTTAAGACAGCAACTCTCAGCTCTCTGTATGCAGAGCGGGCCAGGCTCAATCAAGCCTCAGATGCCGGCCAGGAACCAGGAAAGAAAGGGTGGGGATGAAAGATGGCAAAGTGGAGATCCAAACTCTGCAGCCTGCAACTCAAATATTACAGTATTTTTATCCATGCCTTTAGTCTATATGTTATATACATACACAGTCTATATGTTATATACATGCATGACAAGCTCGAAGATGCGTTTCAGTCCTAGTCTGAAAGCTGCTACTTTTCCACCTTGACTACAGCCATATCCTTTTGCCTGAGGGCCTGATAAGGTGCCAGAAACCCACCCTGTTTGTCCCTGTCTGTACTAGACCGGGAGGGTCCCCCTGGAAGGCACAGGATGATCAAGTAGCAGGACTGGTCAATAGGTAATTAAATGCTCCAGACAGTAGGGACGCGTCAATTCTGCTCACAGCTCATTGGCCAGAACTAGACACACGGAACCAGGAAAGTCCTTTAAACAGAGGTTGGTACACTACAGGTTGTGGGCCAAATTTGGCCCAATGCTTATTTTTGTAAATAAAGTGTTACTGGACCACCCATTTGTTTATGTATCACCTACAGCAGCTTTCACACTACGATGGCAGAGTTGAGTAGTTACATGAGAAACCATATGGCCCCCAAAGTCTAAAATAGTTACCATCTGGCCTGGTACAGAAAAAGTTTGCTGAGCCCTGGTCCCGAGTGCTGCAGTAAGGGAGGGTGCTGGGAGCAAAGGTCCCTGCCGAGCAAGAATGGGGTCGCTCTGGGGCGCCTGGGGGGGCTCAGTCGGTTAAGCGTCTGACTTTTGGTTTCAGCTCAGGTCGTGATCTCGGGGTCGTGAGATCAAGCCCTGCATCAGGCTCCGCACTCAGCCGGGAATGTGCTTAAGATTCTCTCTCTCTCCCTCTCCCTCTCCCCTGGCTTGTGCTCGAACGCCCCTCTCCCAACATGCACGTGCACGCGCTCTCTCCCTCTCTCTCTTAATAAATAAATAAATACATAAATAAAATCTTAAAAAAAAAAAAAGAATGGGGTTGTGTTGATTACCACTCACGGGCAAACCCTTAGGCCCAAGGGCATAGGGCTCGCTTCACAAATATTTTCTTACGTGCCAGATACTAGGACACAACAGTGGGCAAGATAAACTCAATCTCTGTCCTTTGGGAATTTAAAATTGTGTGTAGGGATAAAGATGGGGCCTAAGGGAAAGAGAAGGCACAGAAATATGTAAAAAGGCAATTACAGGCCAAATAATGGTGGTATATTTACACAGCAGTGAAACAAATGAGTTGTAGCCATAAAGGTCAACACAGATGCATCTTGGCAATAATGTGGAGAGAAAAAAAGCCCACAGAAAAATACGTGCCATATGAGTTGACTTACTAAAAGCCCCGAGCCATGCAAAATGAAATGCAGTATTGTTTATGGATCCCAAAAGATGAGGCATTATAAAGAAAAGCACGGTGAGGAGTAACAGCATAGCCAGGCTCATGGTTAGTGGGAGGGTGGCAGGGGGACAGGGATGGCCATGGAGGGGCTGTGTAGGGCATTTCAAAAGTCACGACCATATTCCTTTTCTAGAACTGGGGGGTGAGTACACAGAGATGCATGGTGTCAGAATCTTTTCTAGCCGACCTATATTTCATTAGCCCTTTTATGTCTGCTCGATATTTAATCGACTAAATTTTATAAGTAGAAACATGGGATGAGCACTAGGATGCAGTAAGAAAGACCCCAGAAAGTGCTCTGGGCACACAGCGGAGGGACCACTAACTCAGATGCGAGGGCCAGGAAGAGAATCCCTACAGAAAATGGCACATGTCACTTAAGGACTGGAACAAATTTCACCCTGAGAAGAAGTCAGGAAAGAGTGTTCTAGCAAAGAATAGCCTGTGCAAGAGCCCAGAGATGCAACAGATCGCAAAGTTTTCAAGGAACTGAAACCAGCAAGCGAAGTGCTGCGTAGGGAAAGCAGGGCTGGCGAGGCTCCCCTGGGGCCACGCTAGTAAGCCTCGTGAGCCACAGGGAAAAATGTGTGCTTGGGGCACCTGGGTGGCTCAGTTGGTTGAGCATCTGCCTTCGGCTCAGGTCATGATCCTGGAGTCCCGGGATCGGGTCCCGCATCAGGCTCCCTGCTCAGCGGGGAGTCTGCTTCTCCCTCTGATCCTCCCCCTCTCATGCTCTCTGTCTCCCATTCTCTCTCTCAGATAAATAAATAAAATCTTTAAAAAAAAAAAAAGAAAAATGTGTGCTTTATTCCAAAAGCAACTTGAGCCTTGGAGGGATTTCGGCCAGGGAGTGTAGAGACATGATCAAAGTTGTCTTTTAAAAAGATTGTTCTTGCTGTGGCAACGTCAGTTTACTCAGCTAGCCTCAAGTCCCCTCTGGTTTCTGCTGGGCTGAGAACAAGGCCAGGGACTGTATGCATGTAGCAATGACGGGACACCCCTACTGCTTAAACAAGTGAACAAAACCAAGAAGGTGTCAGGCCAAAATTAGCAGGCACGTCATTAATACAGCAGACGCTTATTGACTATAGACCACAATAAGCAGAAACACAGAAGTTTTGTGTAGGTCACTTTTTTGTATGTTGAAATACATACTAGTGCACTAGTGCAGATAAATATGAGTGCACTAGCTTACAATGGAAAAGACACTCCATGGTGTCTTTGCAAAGCCAAGCAGATGAGCCTTCTCTAAAAGGAAGAATCTCCTACCATATGTCAACTTTATATTAATAGATTGTAATCTATCATTCTCATTTTATTTTTTTTAAGATTTTATTTCTTTATTGGAATGAGAGAGCAAGAGCACAAGCAGGGGGAGTGGCAGGCAGAGGGAGAAGCAGACTACCTGCTGAGCAAGGAGCCCCACGTGGGGCTCGATCCCAGGACCCTGGGATCATGAACTGAGCTGAAGGTAGCTGCTTAACCAACTGAGCCACCCAGACGTCCCATACCATTCTCATTTTATTTTATTTTTATTTTATTTTTTTTAAAAGATTTTATTTATTTGACAGAGAGAGACACAGTGAGAGAGGGAACACAAGCAGGGGGAGGGGGAGAGGCAGAAGCAGGCTTCCCGCTGAGCAGGGAGCCTGATGTGGTGCTCGATCCCAGGACCCTGGGATCATGACCTGAGCCGAAGGCAGACGCTTAACGACTGAGCCACCCAGGCGCCCTCATTCTCATTTTAAACAGGCATTCTATCTAAAAATGTCTAATTCTAATAAATAAATAAATAAATAAATAAATAAATAAATAAATAAATAAAATATAAAAAATAAAAATGTTTAATTCTTTAAAAGTATAGGCAAGTGAAGACTAAAAGTGCTACAAGTACTTTTAAATCAGAGCAACAGGAAAATCAGTTAAAAACCACACTTCTCTAGTGGCAAGAATAATCATGGGTATACACGATGCTACCAAGAAAACAAAACAGAAGACCAGCCCTGTCTTCTGGTTTCGTCATTACACCGCCTGAGCCACCCAGGCGCCCCGGAGTGAGTGACTTAATGTCAGTGAGTTGTGCACTTACAAATGGCTACAGTGGGAAATTTTATGTTGTGTATATTTTATCACAATAAAACAAAAAGTTCCCAAACACAGATGCCTTAATTGGGCCACACAATGGCTGAGTTTATTACAGACTAGACTTATCTCTCATTGTTGAACTCAATCGTCTTGGTTCCCTTAAAAGTCTGTGGATTCCTTGGGGAAGTCCCCCAAGGTCACAGCAAGTCCTTGGCCGAGTCAGGGCATCCCCGTCCACCTAGTTACGGTAGCCCACGTGGGAGCCCACGTGGTAGCCCACATGGTAGCCCACACGAGCGCCCGCTACCGGCCACTATGGAAAACTTTAAAAACCCCTGTCCTCAGGGCAAAACACGCCTCAGAGAACACTTGGTTGCCAGGACGGGGAGATGCATTAGAGGGGGGATGTTGTGAGGGCAAATATGGTCACCTAATTTTTTTCACTTCATCTTCTTTAAACAGCATCCACAGAACAATCCATTAGGCTGCCAAAATACTGTAGCAAGTGACCCCGCTCTGAGGTCAAGCAGCGTGCTGCCAAAATAAACGCATCGCGCCCCATCTGACCCTGCGAGCAAACTCCCTGTGAAACATCCGTCCCTGCAGGACACAGAGAAGAGATAGCAATACTATGTTTTTAAAAGTACCTTTCCTAGGGGCGCCTGGGTGGCTCAGTCGGTTAAGTGTCTGCCTTCGGCTCAGGTTGTGATCTCAGGGTCCTGGGATTGTGTCCCGCATCGGGCTCCATGCAGAGCAGGGAGTCTGCTTCTCCTTCTCCAACCCTCCCCCCTGCTCATGCTCTCTCGCTTTCTCTCTCAAATGAATAAATAAAAAAATCTTTTAAAAAATTACCTTTCCTAGGTCTTTGATTCCTTGGCAAGATGGACTTTTAAAGGACTCAGCTCAACATTAGCTAGAAACATGACATTGGCGCCACCAAGTCTCAGCAAGCACCTTAGAGTTCAGAAAGGGACAGGAGGGGAGGGGAAAGAGGGAGGCAGGAAGGGCTGCTGGGGGGAGGCAGCCCTCGCAGTCACCGCGGGAGACACACAGGCCTCCCAGCTGAAAAGAGAGAAGGAAAAAGAAACACCCACTTGTTCCACGGAAACCATCAACAAAGCCAACATCTATGAACTCTGAAAGTGGCCACTTGTAACTCATTTCTCCCTATTCCTCCTCCAAAAGTTGGCTTCTTTGGAAAGTTGGGGGAGGGGCTCAAAACAAAGCAGCCACGGGAGGCTCAGGGTCCTTCTGAGAGCCCTGTTCTGAGTGCCACAGAGGAGACAGGCACTGCTGGAGACAGCCATCCCCGTGGGCTGGGGGCTCCGAGGGCCCTCGGTCCCCAGTGCTCACGCTGGACATGGTAGGAGACAGTCCCCAAGCCCAGAGCAGGCTTCAAGGGCCAGCCCTTTTGTTTCCCAGATGAAGAAAGGGCGTCGGCAGGATCCAGCAACCCCACTTCTGGGTACATGCCCAAAAGAGCTGAAAGCATTACTTGCACAGCACGTCCACTGCAGCGTGATTTAAACAGCCAGGGGGGCGGGGGGAAGCAAGCCCAAGAGGCCATCAGCAGACAAACAGGCAAACAAAATGCAGTCTGTACCTGTAAGGGAGTATTACTCAGGCGTAAAGAAGAAAGTCGGACACAGGCTACGACATGGGTGAACCTGGAGGACATTAGGCTGAGTGAAATAAGCCAGCCACGAGAGGACACACACTGGATGAGTCTACTTTTGCACGTCCCTGGCATCATCACGTTCACAGAGACGGAGAACAGAAGGGCGGTTGCCAGGGGCTGCAGGTGTGGGGGGCAGAGGGGAACGGGGCGTTCGTGTTTGATGGGGACAGAGTTTCAGCTGGAAATGGATGGTGCTGATAGTTGCACAACAAAGTGAATGTACTTAACATAACTGAGCTCCACACTTAGACATGGCTGAGATAGTCAATTTTATACGTTTTTTTTTACCACAATTTAAAATTTCTTTTAAGTTTATGCAAAGAATTAGAGTGTGATCAGAGAAAGAAGCTAGTGAATTCTGAGTGGACATCAGGAAGGCCTCTCTGAGGAGGGAGGAAGGGTGGAGGGTGGAGCACTCCGGCATCTCTCATTTCTGTTGCTCTCTGACCACCCCACATCTTTATCTTTTCAGGCTGTTCTCCAGCCGCCACCTCCCCCTCCAGCCTCATGCAGGTCTGAACTCAGCAGGGTGATGGAGCTAAGGCACCTTATCAGCCCTGGGTGGGAGAGAAGGCTGTCGTCCCAACTTGTGTGAAAACCTCGGAAGACACCCAGGAAAGCGAACACTGCAAGTCATGGTCAGCCGCTGGAGACCCACCACGTTGGGCAGTTAGTGAAGAACTGGGTTCTGGTTTGCCCAAACCAGTTGCAAAGATTTGCCCGCTGTTGGCCTTTTTTGCTAACTCTGCAAACTTGAGGTCATTTGTCTCCAAAAGAATACTCAGCTAGTCAAAGGGTGAGCTAATGTATGAAAGTGACATCATAATTCTGTGTTTCAAAAACAGGCCCAGTTCGGGATGAGATGAACAGACTTCTTCTGGCCTTGGCGTTCCCAGGCCAGTTGCCACCATCTGTCTGTGAGCTCGTTTGGAACAGCGACCAGCTGAAAGCCACAACCAGACATAAGGGAATGGGGCTCTCTTGACAACCTCTTGGCCTAAACTAAATCTCACATCCAGTTGACACTGAAGAAGAAAAGGTCTGGAAGAAAAATGCATGATTGCCTGGGAAATTGACATGTGCTCAGCCATCTCAAGTAATTGGCTTCAAATCATAGAACACACAAATCAGATTTTTAAAGATTCCCCTCCATGAGATGGAGAGCGATCTAGGCACCTCCTCTGTCCCTCTACCCGCCTCACTGCATCTTTCCTCTGGGCCCAAAGCCTAGTCAAGTCCTCATTCAAAACCTACATGTGCAGGCCCAGAATGCTATTCATGTCTGCAATGACCTCAGTCCTCAGGCTCTCCATGAGGAAATGTCCTTAGAGCCCAGAGTAAACCTATTTGTCTCAGGGGGCCAGAGTGATGAGGTGTACTTCGTGCCCATCTGCAGGTTTAAATATCCGCTACGGAATGACCTTGGCTGAGATGTATCCTCGGCAGCTACCCTGGCTCCACTTCACCATCAATCTGTGTTATATTCGAAAGGCTGGATAAAAACTGGGGAGCTGGCCTGTACCCCCCCATGGGACACTTGGCATTCCCAAATCTGGTATGCATCACTGGGCCCTGAGGGAGGATATAGAATATGTGGAATTCTGCTTTCTTTATTTTCAAAACACTAGTTTCAGGTCCTACAGGCTTAAATAAAATGCTGGCTGTGGGTCAAACCATTGGCTGGACAGAGTTCGAGCCAAGGACTCTAACACTGATGCTGGAGTCCTGCCTAAAAGCCCCACACGCCAGTATGAGTGAAGCAGAACACGTACTGTTGATATCGGTTCCAGTCTTTGAGTGAATTTGGTGAACTGCATGGATGGAATATAGAGGAACAATACCCTGACTCTTTATAATGATGAAAAGTTTCTCAAACTTACCAGAAACCCCTGATGAGATTTTTTTTTCCATTTTTTAGGGAGGCATCACTCATCCCTCCAAAATTCTTATTGGGTTATTGGGTATCTACTGGGCAGGCACCGTGCGACACACAGAGGATGCAAGATCAGCTCTGTCCCCTCGCTCATAGAGCTACAATGAAGATAATGGCAATGATCCATGGGGAAATAAACTAAAAATGGTAGGGAAAGGGAAGATGGTGACCCTATGTCATCATTCATTCTTGACCAGCCCCTAATTTTAGGCTCATTAAAACATGATTTGCACACAAATGTCCTCACCAAGTCACTGAGACTTTATTCTGACTGCTACCAGTTCCTTAATCAATAGTTATGGAACACGGTTGAGCTCACTTTTAAACCCAGCCAACTCTTTTGGTGTCCTGTCCAAATCAATCTAGTTCATGAGGATGTCCTGAGAAATCTCAGCACATTATCTCTAGAATTTATAACCAGCTATATGACAGCTTCAGTTGTCCTTTATCCTCACCTTTACCATGTGGGAATTGAACTAATCCAGCGTTACTATTTCACAATCATACACCTACATCTCTTCTGTACTACTGTTACATAGATTTCCATCCTGTTAATGAGTTCATTCATTCAACCAACTCATATTTAGATACCCTTTCTGTGCCAGGTACAGAGGACATAGTGGAGAAAAAGAAAGATAAGATCCTGCTTTTGTGCAGTTTACTCTAGAGTGGGTGAGTGGTATGCATGGAAATGCAAATAAACAAATATATTTTCAGGGAGTGGTAGATGTTTAAAACAAGGTGATTTTAAAGGAATTTCTGAGTGCCGAGTGGACAGGTGGTCTGAGAAAGGTTGGCAGAGGTCACATGAGCAGAATTGTAGTGACAAGACGTGGCCGGGCCCACAGCGGTCAGGGATGGAGTATTTCTGGCAGAGGGAAAGGCTCGTACAAATGACCCAGGGAACAAGTGAGAGCCCAGCATGTAAAGAACCAAAAGTCAGTTTGGCTGGAATACAGTGTGGAAGCAGCAGGGGTCAGACCACACAGAACCTCCTGGACCATGGTAGGAGTTTACATCGCACGATAAAAGCTGTTGGAGGGTGTAGCAAAGACCACTAGTCATCCCCGACCCCCACTCTCCCCCTCTTCTTGCAGGCAGATGTCCGTACAAAACGAGACAGCATTTCCCAGCCACGCTTGCCATTGGGGGGGGGGGGGTAGGTTACTGAGCTGTGGCCAGTGGGATGTACAAAGTGGCACCTACCAGTTCTGGGAAATGACCTTAATGGGAAGAAGTGCTCCCTCCCCTTCTTTGCCACCCCTCTGCTGGCTGGAATACAGACAGGACGGCTGGATTAGCAAACACGAAGGGTCTGGAACCCTGGTGTCAGCAGACTATCCGAGTCAGCCCTGGGCTGATTACACTGATGGCAGAAATAAACTTCTACGTTGTTTAAATCCCCGTTGTTTTGGTTTTCAGTCTTTCACAGTGAAGCTATTGCTAACTAACACAGAGTGAAGTAGGCGAGTATGAGGTCTGACTCATGTTGTACAAATATCACCCTGGTTGTAAGTGAAGGATGAGTTGTAGAGGTTCGGGCAGGAAGCAGGCAGATCGGTCAGGAAGCTATTATGATTATCCAGGCAAGAAATGAAAGGCTTTGCCTGAGGAGGCTGCTGTGGAGGTGGAGAGAAATCGAGGGACTCAGAATACAATCTGGAGCAAGAGCTGAGGGGACAACTTGATCATGAGCAAGGGAAGAAGAGGTGACTCGCACATCTTTGCCTGAGCCCCTACATGGAGGTGGCTCTCCTTACTGAGACTGGAGAAGACCTGGGAGCAGGGGCTTTGAGCACGTGGGAGGGTGAAGGTGCTATGTTGGCCACAATGGAATTTAAATGCCTATGGAATACCCACGAGGCAGCTGGATAAAGGAGTTTAGGACTTGGTAGGGAGGTCAAAATTGATGATATAAATCATATGGAGATGATTTAATGCCATGTTTCTAGCAGATCCACCAATATAGTAGACCACCAGCCACCTGGAGCGACTTAAATTTAATTAATTAAAATGAACAAAGATTACAGATTCAGTTCCTCAGTCCCACGGGCCACATTTCCAGCGTGACTAGTGGTTTGAGCTCTGGCCAGTGCAGAGAACACTTCCGTCATTACAGCAATTCTCTCAGAAAGCTCTGGTCCAAACCTCTTTAGAAATCGTTCAAGGGGCCCCTGGCTGGCTCAGTCAGTTCAGCGACTGACTCTTGGTTTCATCTCAGGTCATGATCTCAGTGTCATGAGATCGAGCCCTGCACCGGGCTCCATGCTTAGCTCGGAGTCTGCTTGGGAGTCTCTCTCTCCCTCCTTCTGCCCTTCCCCCTGCTCACTCTCTCTCCCTCTAAAATAAATAAATCAATCTTTAAAAAAAAGAAATGGTTTATTATGATTGATTTGCCTTGTCTCATGGGACTACGTGTGAGCGAGAATGGGACAGAAAAAAGAAGTATGCGTTTTCCCATTTGGGTTTCTTTTTTCTTTTATAATGGAGACACACAACAGCTACTATTCCTCCTTTTTTGCCCAAATGCTTCTGGTTCAGGTTTATAAACTGCTGATCATAATTTTCAGTATTTGAAGAGACCCCAGGGCTGTGTAACTTTTCAGAAGGTAATGGTCCTATGGTTTTCATTTGTTCTTTCATTCCAAGTTGATCATGAACCCTTTTAAAAGGGCGGAAGGAAGCAAAGGTGATCTTGCAGGTGCTGGAGGCAGCCTCACCTGTCCCCTGGATGGCCCCCGCTCCCCGCAGATGCTGGAGCAGAGCCACGAGGGAGTGGAAAAGCCAACTGTGCAAATATTCGCTTCCACTGTCACAAGACTGAAAGGAAAAATGCCAAAAAGGAGAGCTTAGAAAAACAGCAAAAGAGCAATTATCCCCTGAAGAGAACATGAAATAAGACCCTCCAGTGACCCCACAAAGGAAATGGAAAATCAGATCCAACCAGGAACAGGTCAGAGAACACCACTGTGTTCTTGGATATGATTACAAAGGGAAAAATGGGATTTGGGCTCCGTGATAGCCTGGGACTTCAGCTTGGGCCTCACTGGGTGGTGCCTTCTGTCATTCAATTAAACCCTAAGAACAAGATTCATGTAATCCTAGAGTAACCTGATACTCCCTGACGATTCCAAACTCATGTGAAAGTTCTAACAGTAATCCTTACACGTGGCTCATAGGGTCTATGTGCGTGAGGTTCAAGAAACCACCTAGAACACGAGGAAGCTGCACGATGTCCAAAGAAGACCATTTTTTCAGTGATAAAACTGTCAAGAAGAGGAACGGTTTTGGTAAATTTCATTTATGGGTAAATTTCATTCATTCATTTCATTACAGATTTGGAAGATGAGTTCTCCATGTAACTTCGGCCAGGGATGCCGTAGACATCAAAGGGGGAAATTACTCCGTCAGCCTTGTTAGACTGCACAAACTAGTATTGCTTCCTGGCAGCCCACGGGACAAGAAAGGTAGGACCCCCAGAGTCCTCTCCCCAAAACAGAGAACAAAAAGCCGGTGGTGGCTCTCCACTGCCCAAACCTCTTGTCCCCTTGGCCTGAGCTCTTCGGGAAAAACTTCCCAGCCCTTCCTCCACTGCATCTCTGCCTGGCCCCCACTGCAGGGGTTCATATCTGGGCTGACCAGGCTCCTCAGTGAGAGGGGCTGAGGTCAGGCTTGGGAAGGTGCCTCGCCCTCAGCATGTTGGAGAGCGAGGCCAGAGAGCCGGAGCAGAAGCTGAACCACGAAAGGGACAGGGGAGCGGGGAGCAGGGAGCAGGGAGCAGGTCTGAGCCAAGTGGTCAGTGCAGTGAGGAAGTGGGCATGGAGGGCAGGAGGGAAGAGGACAAGGGAGAGCAGGTCCCCCCGGTGGGGCCATGTTCTAGAACACAGACTTCTGAAGTTGGGTGGGAGGACTGTGGCCATCTGTGGATGTGTTCTTGGCAGGCTACAAGAATTTTTAAAATTTTAGTTCTAGTGTCAACGAAAATCTTTGTCTATATTGACGTAAGTGGAACCTGGCTCATCTAGATGAGTAGCCTGTAACCCAGGGTGGACCTGAGATTTCTAGGCCCACGTCTGCATCTAGAGGTACACTCACAAAGGCCAAATGTCTCCCCACCAGGCTGCATGAACGCAGGCTTCACAGTGGTCCGCATACAGTGGCAGGAGAACTGCGTGGCCACACGCGTATGACGACACGGGCACCAGGACCTCGGCCGAGCCTGGCGTTGGGCAGAGGATGTGAGTCTTGCACCTGCTGTCTCTGTAAAAGCCAACTTCATTAGCACAAGAGTCCCGGGAACAGGCAGCCGTGAAGGTTTCTAGTCTCAATTCCAGTCATAAATGGATTAAATATCTATTTAATTGATGTTTTAATAATGCCACAAATCTAACTGTATCTTCAAGAGAAGTAGCCAGGTTGGGGGAGCCATCAGGAGGCACCCCATTAAAGTGAGGGACTGAGGCGTGCTCGTGAGCAGCGGTGGGATGGGCAGTTGGAGCGGCTCGTGCCGGCAAGCCTTAGCATTGTCAACATCATCTTAGCAAAATTCCACGAAAAGGCATCATGTACGCTGGAATTTTTCAAGTCCAAATGCCAAAATAGATTAAATATGAAATTGAATCTGAAGCTATGTCTTTCTGCTATTTAACCCAACAAGGGCAGGAGGTGATTCTGTTTCACGAGAAGACCATCGTCCATCACATTAAAGTACCGCTATTAATCTGGATTGTACTGGCTTTCAAGTTGGATGTTGTTAATATTTTGCTCTTACAGTTATTTAGAAGTCATAAGAACGAATGCAAACTCCTATGGGATATGTTGTACACGTTTAAATAATCTTATAATAACATTTTAAGACAAAGAAAAAGAGGGCTTTTCGAAACAACCCAGACACTGGAGCCACATAGACCTGGCTTCCACTCCCGGCCCCCCTGACTCTGGTGTGGGACCTTGGGCAGGTTCCCTCTCTTACGTGTCAGGTTTCCATGTGTAAAATGGGGATAGTAATGGTGCCCACACACAGAACCGTGGGGTGGATGAAATATTTAGATTGCACTCAGCACAGCATTAATGTACATTGTAAAAGTCCAGTAAGTGTTAGTTCTTGCTTAGAAGCCCCACTAGTGAAGTAGATAAGGTCCAGGGACAAGCAGTCCCAGTTTCCTTATCTGTAAAATGGGACCATTAGCAGGATCTACTTTATATGGTTAGTATGAAATTTAAAATATATGTATGGAGGTGTGGGGGTGTGTATGAATGAGTAACTTAGCATAGTACCTGAACTTAGAAAACACTCAATAAATACCTTATTATTGTTACCAAACAATTATCATCATGACCTCTTCAGCTTCTCCTTTTTATTCCTTAACATCAGAGTACTACTCCGACACCATGTTCCATACACATTAGGCACGTGCTAGAATGCATGAAAAGGGAGGTCAGCAGGCAAGGTTCCCCTCAGCTATTCTGTCTAGCCCTTGCTCATCAGAATTGCCTATGATTCTTTCTAAAAGGAAAACAGTGAGATTATCTGCTTATCCATCCACCCACCCATCCATCCGAGTGAGGGAGTGATATCTGAGATACCAGACAAAATCGTGCTTTGAGCACTGAGGCCAGCTAAACAGTGAGCAAATGACCAGGGAGGAAGGGCCAGGTGGCCTCCCAGCACCACCTCCCATATACTAAGGGAGGGCAGTCACATGCCCTCCCCAACACACACACACACACACACACACACACACACACACACACACACACACAAAGAGGCCAGTAATATTTATCAACACGGCAAATCGTTTGTATCCCCACATGCAGCTCCATCTCAGGAGCCCCTTGTCGCCTCTACAATCTGAGCCCAGGGCCTTATGCATATAGACAGATAGGCCAGCTTGACAAATTGCACAGATGTCAGGGAAAAAGAGTCAGAAATTCCAAGTCACACCAGAACTAGCGAAAGCTCTCTCTTTCTCGCGTAAAAGTGCTGTGACAGAGTAGGGGTCGGGGGGGGTGGGCTGGATGAGAACAAGAGGGCCCTAATTCCTCCCTCACCCCCACCCTGACAAAGGTTTGGAGAGAGTTCTGAGCCCCTTCTCAGAACTGGCACAAAGCAAAAACCAAGCCCTGATGCTCTCAAAAGGCACAGGGTGGAAGGGACACAGGCACCTTCCAGCTTTCAAAGAAGAGCGGGCAGAACCAACTCTGGGTAGACACAAAGACACAAAGTTCCCTTCTCTAGGAGAATCATCAAAGGCCCCACGGAAGGAGGAAGGGACAGAAAACAGCAGAATAACAGCCTTCAATCAGACACCCATCATTTTCCCAGCTCTGTGTTCCATGCAGGTGGCTCACGGGGAACCCCACACCGGGGCCTCTGAGCTGTCGAACTTGGCCGCCAGAGAGGCCCTGCGGTCTCCTTCTGGGGCATCTGGCCCAGCTGTAGTGCTTCCCTGGCTCCTCAACTCCCCAAAACTGGTTTCTATCGGGGCAGAGGGCACAGCTTTAAAGATGCCTAGAGGCTCCAGGAGTCCAACTTCACAGAGAATCACCACATCCAGAGTCTCAGCAGGAGGGGAAGGGAGGGCCCACCTGCCACGGACTTTGGTGGCTTCCAGGGAGAAGAGTTGAATGGGTCCCCACAATCCAGGAGCGAGCCTAACAGGACATCCCTGCTCAGCCTCAGACACCTGGTCCCTAAAGGCCTGGCTGCTGGGCTCTGGGGCTTGTTCTGGTGGAAGGAACACTTCTCCAAAGGGGGAGGCAAAACCGACAAATAAAACAAGGTGCTGCCCATCATCCCACCCCAAATACTGGCCAGGTCTTACACATTCGTGGACCAGCAACTGGAAGGTGGCAGCTGGGAGCTTTTCCTCCTGAGGAGTCATTTGGAAGGAACAACAGAATACCTGGTGCCACTTTGCAGGAAAGCTCCTCTCCATACCCCGACTCACACCTGTCCTAGGAGCATACATTTTCACACAAATCCCATCAAAAATGGGAGCTGCCATCATCCCGACGTGGAGAGGGGCAAATATACTTTCAAAAGGCACAGGTTAGAAAGGACACCAGCACCTTTCAGCTTCCAAAGACAAGGAGGACGCTCGTGCAGGGGACAGATCATTCCACCCCTGGCAGACCTCCGGGATCTCACTCGGGCCTGAAAATGTACCTGCTTGGGGGCATGGAAATGCTGTGGTAGAACAAGGCAAAAACAGGACTTCAGCAGGTCAATGGCTGCATTAAGGGACAGCAAGCAAGTTTCCTGAGCTAACATTTAAAACTACAGAGAAAATGTATATACTTTTAGGGAAGGGAAAGGGAGAGCTTTTTTGAATATGTGTTAAGATAAATCTTGAAAATGGCTACCAGTAGTCTACTTTAGCGCCTCTTCTCAACAAATAGTGTGGTATTGGATACTCAGGTACTCATGTCCCACAGAAGAGACAAGGTCCCTACATATAATTTGTCCAGGAGAATTCTTCCTTTAGTTTATTATCCTCTTCGGCTCCCAAAGTGGTTAGGGTTTTTAAAATGCAGTCTATGGAGCTCTGAATGCATGTTGGAGGAGAACTACTTTATTAAGTCAGCCACTGGAGAAATGATTATGAAGCAGATTCTTAGCCCCTCTGACCCCCAAGTTATTCTCCTATGGAATCCTAAGCTGGTAGCCAGCCCCAGACCCAAGTTCCTCGTTAGCTGGGTTTTCCAAGCTTGTCGTGAGCTCAGAGAGGCCCTCACCTGAGAAGGCCCTACTGGGAGAGGAAAGTGCTGATTATCTCAATATAGGATGCCTGCTTTTGGCACGACGGTGGCTGTCACGTGGCAAGAAGCAGGCGCCCAAGCAACGCACCCACCATTTCTCTGGATCGTGGCTTCTGATGGTGATCACATGCGTCCTCTCTGCACGATCCTTTATAGGTGAGAAGATGGATCAAGCTGTTAAGTCCCCTTGCCCCAAGACCCCAGTGGATGAGTGATGGAGCACGGCTCACGTCCCACACTGGGATCCCTCCCAGGGGCTTTTCCACTGCTGATATGTGCTTGCACACACGTGTGCGTACATGTGCATGGGAAGGATGGGGGGTGCGGTCTTCACATGCTGCCTCCCGTGTGAGCCACACAACATTGTGGGGAGAACAAAACCGCATCTCTAACTCACTGTGGCTCTGAATGCCCAGCTACTGAGCATGTGGATGTACTTAAGCCACTGAATGTACACTTAATGGTGAAATGGTAAATTTTATGCTACACACATTTAACCACAATAAAAAAAATGTTATTTTCTTTCTCAAATACTTGACATCAGGACAAGATAGTACTCCTGTGGGGAAAACATGTAAAACCTATGTTTGAAATCATGTAGATTACGTTAATCACTAAACTGAACAACAGTTGCTTTTGCCCTCGTTGCCTCTGCCCTACTGGGCAATCATTGCTTCATCCAATGGACATTTCTCAATCCTGGTCTTGCATCATTTGACACCCTGCTCAGCCCCTTCCCTAGCTCCCTGGGCATCAGCCTATTCGGACTTTCCACGGACTACTCAGGCTATCCCCTCCCATCTCCCCCGACTGGTTCTTCTACCTCTGCCCATTTATTTCTCATGTTACACAATCTCTGGGTGATCTCAGTTATTCCGCAGCCCTTAACTGCTACCAGGATGCTCAGGACACACAGACCTTGCTCCTGAATGTCTGAAGAGCCACTCACCTGAGGAATCAACCCCCTCAGATGTCCCTAGGCACCACCAAGTCATCATATCTGAACTGAAGCTGTCATCCTCCCCCACCAAACCTGCCAGAGGAAGGGAGTGGCCAGGAGCTTCAAAATCTACAGGACCTGGATCAGAATGCCTGGGCTGCATCCCTTGCCCCACCAGTGCGAGGGAAATCTATCCACTTGTCCAAGCTGGTCACCCGTCCCCCGGTCATCCTTCTCCCCATTCTTCAGTCAGCTAGGCTGTGGACTGCACCTCCTTATTTCTCCTTCCTTGTGCCCACGGCCTTCTTCAGAATCTTCTCCTTCCTCACCTGGATCCTGCAACAGCCTCCCAGCTTTGAGCCTGGCCTTCTTCCTTGGTCTGCTCTCCTCTGCCGCAGCCTAAATGATCCCCCAAAGCACATAAAGGTTTGCCTTTCTTGCTTGAGACTCTTCGTGAGCCTGGTGCTGTTCGAGGGTCATGGAGGAGAGGACCTTTGTGCACAGTCCCAGCCCCCTTCCCAACCACAGTATCCGGCATGTACTAGGCTCTCTGGCCCCTGAGCACCCCCTGCAAATAGCAAACATCCACTCTCCCTGACCCTACCAAACTCACGGTTCAGGGGTCGCCTTCTGACACTCTCACTTCATCCAGGGCCTGTCCCTGCCTCCCTACCCACTAACCTCTGAGTGTCCCGGAGGGCAGGCCGGTGTGTCTGCCTTTGTGCGCTCAGCACCTGACAGCGCCCCGTAAGGGCTCAAGTTGCTCCCTGGGCACCTAGTAAGTACTCGGATATTTGCCAAGCGAATGAGTGAAGGAGAAAGTAGTCTTGTGTTTCCAAGAAGGTCACCAAAACCCAAAACATAAACTATCCAAAGCAGAGTTTTCCTGGCCTGACACAGTCACACAATCCAAGGGCTGTGCACACCTGCCTGGCTTCATGCCCCTCCAGCACCGAAGTGTAGCTTAGAATTCAAAAGAAGGTTCGGGAGAGACCAGTGGTTTTCCATTTGGTTTGGCTGTTACTGTTATACTGTTACAGCACTATTCAATGCTGTCATAGAGGATCCACTGGGTTTTTTTTTTGTATTTGTTTTCCATCCATGTTCCCCACAAATGGGTCCAGGAAGGGATTGCACAGCTCCACAGAATGTAGTGTAAAAGCCTGGGCCCTGACTTAAGAGCCAGGGGCGACAGAAGCTTACAGATAAAGCAATTTGTCACTGACTCAGAGTTGGTCCATGGCAGAGCGCACACCATCGCTCATATCTCCTGATTTCCAGATCTTTCTACTTCCCCTGTTAGTGTGGTGAACTGCTTTGTTTCAACTGAAGCACCACTAAAATTCCAGTCTGGGAAAAACCTAGTCCCGAAGGATGCACACACAGCTTTTATAACATCCTCCACTGCATGGAAAAGGCATCCAAATATTCCAATTTCAAAATGCCAGATATCAAAATTTCTGTTTTTCCCTCTGTTTCCCAGGAGACAGGACTATCCTGCAAATTTAAAACATCCAAAGAAATAGGCGCTTTGAAGCCTACTTATATTTAGGCAATATATACATGCTGTCCTGCTTAATGGGTCTCAATGGTGGCTCGGAGGAAGAACCCTGGATTCCATCTTCACATGCAAGTAAGGCGAGAACTCCTTCCATGCTCTTCAGACATACAGACATTGTATTTTTTTTTTTTTTTTCAGAGAAAAGTCTCAATATAAACTCAAGCTCGGGCTAACATGTAAGTAGGGATAGAGAGGTTTATTCATCTTTACTTGAAGTTTGAGAAAAATTAGTTGTCAGTGGCGTTTTCTGGTTCTCTGCTGGATGACTCACCCCAGGAGGGTCAGGTCAACGAGAAGCATGGCCCTGAGTGGCCACCTCGCCATCCCGTCTCCTAGGGACTGGAGCTCGCTCACCAGGAGCTTCTACTGACTCAACACTCCGTGGCTATCCCAGGAGCTACGGTTCCTCAGAGGTGGGACAGAGGGAAGGCAGAGAGATGGAGGACAAATACTTCATTACTTTTTTTTTTTTGCTTATACATTAATTCCTTTGCTTTTCAGTCCACCTGCAGGGTGAGTAAAGCTTCTAGTGAAGAAAAGACTGGTGCAGAAACCTTAGTCTGTTCTGATTTCCTAGCTACTCTAGTCTGAACCTGGAGAAAACTAAAATTCTTCTGAAGCTTTAAAAAAAAAAAAAAGCGTTTGTCATAGGCTTTTGGTAAACTCTGACTCACTTCCTTGGTGGAAAAAAAGCCGTGTCAGTAGAGCTGGTGCCACCAGAAGAACGGGCTTCTGGCTCTGTTGTGCTGCTCTGGGGAGGGCCCAGGAATCTGAAGCCAGGGACAGGTGAGAGAGGAGAGAGACAGGCGACGGTGACCGAGCACGCATTCATGGGAAATTGTCCCTTCCCCCAAACACAGTGCAGATATTTGCTCCCCAGCAGAAGTGAGCCACAAGCCAGTAGAAAGTCTCTTGTACTTGACAGTGGTAATCACCGTTCTCTTCATTCCACAGTTCAGCAACTCACCATGTTCTGGCTCAGTCCTTTTTTTTTTTTTTTCTTTTTTTAATGTACAGCATGACTTTGATGCTTAACAACCCAGTTGACTGAAATATGTTCCGGGGAGTCATAGTTCAGAAAGACATCAAATTATAGAAATCCATGCAGAAGTGAGGAAGAGTCACCCTACACCAGCACATTAGGAGTTACTCAACGACTTCAGTGAGAGGCTAAACCCATCAGTACCATGTGAGACGGAGAACATCACCCCGCCCAGAGCAAACTCAAGACTTTTCCGAGTCTAGTTACCAATTAGACGTCGCTTCTCCTTTTGCGAAATACTCAGGAACTTAGCCACCTGTGACATTTCTGGTCACTGCTTGATTATGTGTAAAATTCGTCCAGTTATTTAGGCTGACTGGGTTGAAGGAGGGTTATCTTAATGAGAACGTGAAGCTTGGAGAGAAGTTTTCAAGGAAATTGTTCACTGTTGTCGGGTCCAAAAACAGAACAAAGAAGTGATGTTCAACCACCCAAAGTAACTAAGATACGGTCTTTGCCAGCAAAAAGTAGTATTCATTATTTCAAATCGGGGTTTTGGTGGGGGGAGGTTGTCAATGATAGGAAGGGGGAAGACAGAGATCAAATGAAGAGAGAAACTAGAAAAACTATTTACATTAAAAAAAAAATCTCTCCCATAGACTTAATACGTCTACCACCAAATTAACTTAAGGAGCAATAATCTCTCATGGGCTTCTTTTGAAGAAAGATACATCTGAAACGATACTATGTTTCCATGTCTGTGATGTTATGAGTCCTTGCTGGAGAAAGAGTTCATACCACAACACATCATGTCAGCGTGTAAGGCACAGCGACTATTTCTTTAGTCTTTGATAAGACTTCATTTTCATAAACAAATAAGGAGATGTGATCCACTGATTCTTTTCTCCGTCAGTGGTTCCCTGCCTCTTGCCCAGCAGAGTCAACCTTTTCTCCCCCAACTTTTTTTCTTCTCCTCCCCCGTCCCCCCGGCCCGAGTTAAAGGCACACAATGAAGTCACTGATTTAGCCCGAAGGTGTTTAATTATTTCAGTGTCTCCCAGTGGCCTCCCAGGCAGACACGATGCCATCCACCTTAGCTGGTTCTCTCTCGTTCGGGCCAGCGTGCACTCCGCTTCCATATGAAGACTCATGGGAAGATGCCAATAATCTCTATTTTATGTCCTAATTATACCACCATGGCTCCCTTTGATGACTTGGAAGTTTAAAGTATTTATCTGGAATGCACCTTAGAAAAATTCCAAAGCAGGAAAAAAAAAAAAAAAGCCCTCTGGCAGCCTTGCACATAAAGCTGAAAACTTTCACAAGTCAGCAGCATTTCGCAAAACGAAGAGTCCACCCTCACGGCAAGCTACACAAGAAACAAAATCTGCACAAATCATGACTTCCCCTACTTCCATTGCCAAGCACCTGCAGGACTAAAAAAAAGAATCATACCCAGTTCTCTTCTGAGAAAGTACAAGCCTTTCCAGCAGATGCATTAAGTGAGATTAAAAAACAACAACAACAACAAAAACTCATATGGTTGAAGGGGGAGAAAATGTCAGGACCATTAAAAATGTATTTTCCAAATAATCAATGCCCCCAATTTAAAAACTTTTCTTTAGAGTCAATAAATACTTCAACCCTGTGGCCGGGGTTATCAATACTTTCCTTTAAGCAAAACAAGTTCCCAAGCATGTACTACGTGTGTATAAAACACTAGCAAGCACACTAATTTGGAAATTCAGACGCAGCCTGCCCTATTGACTGGGAGCCTGCCTCTTAACTTCTCATCACCAGCCTCTATCTTGGTCTAAAATTGCCAGAGATGGGCTACCCCGGCCCAGCACATCCCCTATCCTACCCCAAAGCCCATCACAACTTCATTTTCATTTTTGATTCCCCTTGCCCATCTTAGCTCCTCTGCCATCACCAACCTCCCCCTAATTTATTGTTTCAATATTCCCTCAATGAACTCCAAGCACTCACTGATATCCTTTTGCTTTATTCTAACTCTGCTCTATCAGATGCTATATTAACTCAAACAGTGGGCGGCTGGTTGATACTTGGAAATTTTCATTGCCATGATATTTGTCAGGATGCTTTGACTTGTAATCCCAAATTAAGAAAACATAATTATTTATTTATGCCCTGCTTCATTTCAGAAAAAAATGTAAGGCTCCTGGCACAAATATATGCAATAAAGTAGCACTTATATTATGGAAATAGGAAAATGGGACAAAGGAGAAATGAAGGGAGCAAAGTTTAGATGAATTTAGGAGAGAGGCCAGAATTTAAAGTTCAGCTTGTCAGGCTCATCACACACATGGCTGGATTAGATTCTTAGCTTTTGAGCTTCTTAGAAGCCAGTGGAAAGACAGGGACTCACTTACATCGGTGGCTGAACATTATGGTTCACTGGTCAAACCTGGCCTACATTCTGTTTGGGTTAAGTAAAGTTTTATTGGAACACAGCCACACCTATTCATTTAGGTATCATTTATGGTCACTTTTCGCCATATGGTGGCAGTCAAGCAGCTGCTACAGAGACCTGCAAAACCTGAAGTGTCTACTATCTGGCCCTTTACAGAAAAAAGTTTGCAGATGACCAGGTTATGTGATTCTGTGCATACAAGATCAAAGCAAAGCAGTTTCCTGGGATAAGCACACCCTTTGACAAAGAACATTCTAGTATAAAGCGCTCACTATGCAATCTCATGAAAACACATCCTTAGCTTCATTTTTCACAGTATACACAGCAATGGGTTTCAGGGCCGATGGCATGATGTCACAACACACATCAGTGAAACAGTCCCATGTGAGGCTGCAACCAGGCAGGTCAGGAGAAATTCTCCCCTGCTCTGGCTTAATTCAGGGAGAGTTGTAGAGATGGCAAGTGCCAGCTACGTGTAGCCCTCCCCCCTCCTTCCTTATCGCAGGCAGACGAGGCCAAGGGCTCCGGTTGCTCTCCCCCAGGGAGCCCCGAAGTGTCCTCCGAAGTGTTCTCTGGCAGCCTTGGCCAACCATTAGCGGTTGGCATGGAAGATAAAACTGGTACCCATCTTTGCTTCAAGGCGGTTTTCCATCAACACTCCGCCTCTGAGTCTGAGAAGCGCTGGGGCTGGGACGGGGAGGCAACGCTCCCTGCCCCATTCCTGAGCGGAGCTATTCTATTCTGTTGACGCACAGAGCCGTCTCCAGTAATGGTATCCATGAGGATGCACTGGCTGGACGTCGTCCTGGGGGAGCCAGGAGCCTCGCAAGGACGGCTGCCTGAGAAAACCCACCACGCCGGCACATGCGTGGTGCAGGCGAGGTTCTGAGAGCACGGCCAGGCTTCTCCTCCAGAAAAGAGCATGGAGCCTCCTCCTGTGCACGCGTGGACCGCACGCATGGACCACAGGGCGGGGGGCGAGGCCAAACAAGGGCACCGGCATTCTGTCTGGGAACGTTCAAGTCCCATGCCCGTGTTGTTTGTTCCAAGAAACAAAACCTCCAAACAGCCATCACCCAGACCCACTGACCTTGAACACATTCCTAAAGAACCCCTTCCTGCCGGAAGCAAGGATTCCAAAATAAATGCAAATAAACTGGAAACGGTGATTTCCAAGAAAGTACAATTCAGTTCAGTGTTGGAAGAGGAAGACAGAACCGCCAACTGTAGATTTGGAAGAACACATCTGTCACCTTTCTCTATGCTCATTCCTCCTTTGTGACTAATAAAACTACGTTACAAATTGATTCTATTTCTATTCTCTACAATCAGGAACAAAAATTCAGGTTACCCGAAAAGTGTTACTGAGTCTTTAATATGCAAATCTAAGAGAATCAGAACTACTGGGCATTGTCTACATGTGATTCCTACCCATGTTGTCAGAAGGCAAGAAGCAGGCAAGATACATTATAAGTCATTTTATGTTATTCCTAACATCTTTCCACAAGGTAATTAAAAAGTATAAAACCAGAAAATAAGTAAAACATCAAGGCCTACAACCTTCGTCCTCCCTGTGAGTTTGTGGCTGTTTTAGTAAACACCAACTACAAAGAACTGAGATATAAGCATGCCTGACAAGGGAATTAGTATAGTCAACAAACACGTTAGATCAATGGAGGAAATTTTTTTTCACCCTAAAAAGAGCAAATGCTAACAAATGCTGAGATTTCCCCTTCCAGTACTGAGGGTTCACGTCCAGACCACATCAGGCCACATGTGGACACAGGAGAGTGTGGGAATTTTGGACTCTATATAACCGTAGAGAAAAAAAAATGAGAAAAACTCTTAAAGTGCCAATGAGAACACTGAGCCCAGACCAAACAGTAGCGGTACTTGGTATGTTCTTCTGGAACCAAGTACAGGAATATCCGATTATGCACTGGATTTGGAAGTGCGCAGAATGTCAACCCAGAAAATTCTGGAGGAAAGCAAAAGCCCGTCCATATCAGCCGTAGCCAGACCTCCATTTCTCCAAGCAATTATGTAAACCCTCCATGTCCTTCAATGAGCCCTGAGCCTGAGCTGGAAATCAGGACAGAGTATTGGATGACACTGCCCGAGACAACTTTTTCGGGAACAGTTGAGGCCACTGAAGTTTGTGCTTCCAAAAGACTGCCATCCCAAACCGCCAGCAAGCACAGCACCCTTCCCATAACCTCACGGGCAGCAGCAAAACTGCCAACTAATTTCTTCAAGACAGTTGTGAAGGCTCCTACTTACGTAATGCATACAAGGTAAGAATTATTCCAGCCAGGCAGAATCCTTCAAAGAACCTGAGGGTGCTGAACATTGTCACATTCACTGACAGTGCCACGGTTAGTCCAAAGATCAGAATGAAGATGATGGAGAACAACAGCACAGGCCGCCGGCCGACCCTGCATGTGGAGAGGGGAAAAAAATTAGGAAGCATCGTTAAACAGGGTTGCAATGCTAGATCCTGACCCCCAGTATCCAGCTGGCGCTCCACAGATGTGGGATGAGTACCAGATTAAAAGGCTCTGTGGTGCCCAGACCCAATTTGGTAAATCTAGGGTAGAAAGGCCCTCTGGGGAAATTCAGCCCAAACTCTTGCTTTGTACATAAGGGGGCAGAGGTCAAAACAGCTACTGAGTAGAACTGAGACAGGTACCCAGTTCCTGTTGGCAAGTCTGTTTCTGAGGGTAGAGGGGGATGACTCAAGGCAAGAGTAACAAAATCAATAATAACTCCCCAAACACAAACCTTGACACACCCAGCATAAAATGTCTTGAGAAATTGCTGACCTTTGGAATGGGCTCCAAAGTCAACACAAACACTGAGCCAAGTCACTTCGTTTCCTTTCTCTGGGCTGTTAACTAGTCCTACCTGACCTCCCATGCAGCCTATCAGAGTCCAGGACCTGACAGGGGCTGATCTGTTTCAGCATGATGAGAAATACTTTTTAAGGTATCACAGACTAAACTAAGAGAGTTTGAACTTTAACTAAGGAGCGTGGACCTGGAAGTGAAGCCCACCAGGCAGCAAGGGGCTTGGAAAGAACCTGCCTACTGTGTTTCTGCAAAGGGTAGCGCGCACACGCTAGGTTGGCGGGTTACAGAGCGGGCCTGTGCGAGATCGGTGACCACTAGGGGGCGATGTGCTTCTAGGCGTGGCTGGCAGGGCAGAGGGGGTGGTCCCAGACAACAGGAAGTCACTAGTTTTCCATCCTTCCGGAAGTATCTTTCCATCTTTCCCTTCATCGACTCACTAGGAAAAAAAAAAAAACAAAAAACAAAACCCCAAACTCTCCACCACACAAATTAATATAATAAATCCCAGCTTGAACTGGAAGGATAGCTCACAGAAAAACTGGAGTAGTGGACTATCTGCCAAAGGGGAAAAAAAAAAATCTACACCTGGTACCCCAAACACCTAAAAAGTAGCTGAATTGGCTTAAACTCGTCTAGACAACCTTGTGACGTTCTTGTGACAAATGAAAACAGAAAAGAGATTTGTGGCCTAGGGCTCAGGATAAGAATGGGGAATGAGTGCAAGTGAACACAAGATTTCTGTTCAAGGTGATGGAAATGTTTCAAACTTAGAGTGTGGTGATGGTTCTATAACTCTGTCTACATACTAAAACTCACTGAATTACTCACTTAAAATGGGTGAGCTTTATGGTATGTAAATTCTCTCTCAATAAAGCCGTTAAGAAAAAAGCAATACTTAGTAACACATGTCCTTGTCCTGTGAAAGAAATGGATGTAATTTCGAGAAAATTTGAGGGAGGGAACTACAGATCAGTTTCATTCGTTATTTCTTAGGCTTCTAACCATCCCCGTTAGTCACATGGGTTTAGTGAGATGAACTCAATGCCAATGTGAGTCAACTCTTGTCAGAGCTTTTAAGCATTACGTCCCTTGACTGGTGCTGGGGTCATGAAGCCCTTGTCACGTACTCTATAGGTAGTTTTATCCAAACCCAATTCACTTAAATAAATTTATAATATGGCTTAGCTCGTCTCCTGAAAACAAAGATGATATCTAACTTCTCCATTGTTATTTCCCCCTTCCTTGTCTGTGAAATGGGGTAACTGTCTGACTTCACAGCATTATTGAGATCATTAAGAGAGGTGATGGATGTAGACACAATGCCTGCCACAGAACAAATAAAGGTTTAGCTCATGTGATTCCTTCCTACACGTCTACAGCCTGGATGCCCACCAAACATGGTTTGCCCTGTTCCGATACTTTAGAAAAGATCCTTCTTTTTTTTTTTTTTAGCTTGTAGAAATCTAAATCTAAATCTCTCTCTCCCAAATGGTTGCTAACATCAATAAGTAAAAATTATTTTTAGGAACTGTGGGGCAAACATGGTCTTCAGAAGCAGACACCCCGGTCTTGAATATAGGCTTGCCACTTACACACTGCAAGATCTTGGGAAAGACTAAAGTTGTTCAAACGAGCCTTGAGCTTTCTCTGGAAGGGCCAGTTAATGCCGACCGAATGGGGTTGCTGTCAGGTATGGATATGTGCAGGTAATTTAGTAAGATTTAGTTAACAAATGCTATGATCATTGGAGTTTTAGTGTGAGCTGGCTTCCTCCAGAGCAGAATCCCCTCAGAGATGACATACAAAACCACACTCCAAAATCTGTTAATGCAGAGGTGGCATCTTAAGTGGGCAGAGACAGTGGCTCTCAAGGTTGTCCATGTCCTCCTCCTCAGAACCTGTGAATATGTTACCTTTCATGGAAGAAAGGGGCTCTGCAGATGCAATTATGGTTAAAGACCTTGAGACCAGGTGATGATTCAGGTGGATCCAATCTAAGCACATGGAGAGCCTCTTCAGGCTGCAGGGAGGAGAGATGGTGGCATGAGCAGACCCGACTGTCACTGCTAGCTTTGAGGCTAGGAAAGGGGCCATGAGCCAAGGAATGTGGGCAGTCGCTGGAAGCTGGAAAAAGCGAGGAAATACAACCCTGCCTGCACCTTGATTTTAGCCTCGTGAGAACTACAGAACTGTAAGTTAATTAATTTAAGCCACCAAGTGTGTGGTGATTCGTGACAGTAGTCATAGGGAAATAACACAGGGCCTCAACAGGAAACAGATGCCCCACTCAAAAAGAGTGATTTGGGAAGATTTTAGTAAAGGGATTATTTGCAAAAGGCTGGGCAAGCTGTGAGAGAAACCTTGGGGTTGGCAATGGAAGGGGGAAGGATGGTCCTGGAACCCAGAGAGAGAGAGGCGCGGTGTGGAGGGGCCCGGAACGGAAGGCAGCCAGCCCCTGGCAGCCCTTCAGAGACCCAGCTGGGGACAGAAACGTCCCCCCTTACTCTCATCTCTCTCTCTTAGACCTCCAGCTGGTGTTCCCTCCCCATGGCCAGCCTCAGCCTGGAGCTAGAGGGCAAGGGGTCCTCTGGTGCAGCCTCGAAAGGCCAGGGCCCAGGGCCAGCTGGAGAGGGTGCAGAGGGCTCCTGAAGGGAGAAGAGTACAACGTCCAGCAACAGAACCAATAACAGAGGGAAGGGAGCTCATCTAGCAAGAGCACGGATGGGGCTGCTCCCTCGTAAACGTCTAAGCTAACACGTTATAGGATAGTACATACTGTAGATCCCCAAACAAGACTGGGTGGAACACGGTAACCTTTTAAAGAAAAAAGTGTCCTGGGGCCCCTGGCTGGCTCAGCCGGTAGAGCACGTGACTGTCGATCTCAGGGTTGTGAGTCTGAGCCCCACGTTGGGTGTAGAGATTCATTTTAAAAAATTAAGTAAAATAAAAAAGGGTCTTACTGAAGTTTCAACATGTGCTGACTTCAGTCTTAGAAAGCTTAACCAATGACCTGACCAACTTCCCCATGAGGCCATGAAACGGGTGCTGACAGCTGTGAAGTCTGGAGTTCCCTCTAAATGTGCTTATTTCCCTTTGCGCATGGCTCGATCAGGGAGTAAACAGCCAAAAATAAATGAATAAATAAAGGGTGGAAAACACCAAACTTTCAAACTGGAACTGAACTCCACTCAAGATGTTCAAAAACCACAGGCATAGAGCGGCCGGCCCTGCCTCTCCGGGCACCCCCTGCCAGCTCACCATGAGCAAAAGTGACTGCAGAGGTGTGGCTTGGCAACATCATCAGGCTCGGGTTACTTACGAGGAAGACTACCAAACTCCTCTGCCTTTTGTCCCCAGGCCTGGTGTGTGAGCCGGGGTGCCAAACAGCAGACACGTGCAAGAAGTAAGAAATCACGGGCAACCCCCTGGGGTCCCTCCCCTCCTCGGGAGCTTTGTACTATCACTTAGCTGTCGCTCAATAAACCTTGCTTTGCTGCCCACCAAAAAAAAAAAAAAATTTAAAAAAAAAGTAAGAAATCACCAAAAAAAAACCCAACTTCTAAACAATTTAAGCCATTATAGACTGATCTATTCATAGAAGTCCATATTAACTTTCCCGATGATACCACTAAATAAGGACACCCAAACCTCGGTCAAGTCTGTATTTTTTAGAAAGTGACATGGATTCTATTAGTATATCTTCCTAACCTATTTCAGTGCAGAATACTGGGAAACAAAAGTCCTCGTGGTTAAAATATTGGGATTAGAGTATGTTTCAGGTTAGTAGAGTTTGCTCTGAAAACCTATAAACTCAAGGATTCGGTTAAAAAATACCCTACACTCCCCCCACTTCCCCACTTCCCCCCCCCCCCCCCCCCCTCCCAAAAAAAAAAAAAAAAAAAACCAACCAAAAAAACCCTCCAGGGGTCCCTGGAATAGGTTTTCAGAGGTCACCGGCAGCTTTTGTTACTGCTCCCAGGGAATGTGTCCTTAAGAAGCATTTACAAATGATGATTAAGCAAATTCTGAACACACAGGAAATCACTTACTTGTGAATGCAAAGCAACTCCCAAATAGATGTTTGCTTTTAGAAAGAAATTTCCAGAACTTGAGAGTGGTTTCAGAACCCCTTTTGGCCCCATGGCCCGCCTCCAGGCTCTTGCTGGAGTGCCTCAACCCGCTTTGTCAACTAACCAGGGAACAGGGAGCAACGCAGAGCAAAGCCACAGATGTAAGGAGTCTGCTCCACATCACTCTTGGCCCTTATGAGGTCATTGGGTCCAAGATGTCCTTATTCGCAAAAAGTTCCTTTAAAGATAAAAGAACGTCAAGGTGGGAGAGGGGGGACGGCTACCCCACACCTTTCTCCCTGAGCAGCCCCGTTACTGGAAACCCCCGTCAACATCGGGAGCTTGCCTCCCTGCTCAGATGTGTGCTCCCTGCGGCCCTCGTGAACACACGGGGCTGTCGCACACTCGTGAAGAGGCGGGCTCTGGAGCCACTGGGCTTCGGTTCAAATCTGGGCTCTCCAACTTAAAAGCTGAGTGAACTTGGGGATTTTACTTAGACTTCTGTGCTTCTCTTTTTCCACTGTAAACAGATAATAAATAGTACCTACCGACCAGGGGTGCTGTGAGGATGGGATATTTTAATATGTGGAAATGTTTAGCACGGTGCCTGGCAACAATAATCAATCAGTAAGTGGTAGCTGCTAATATTGTTGCCATCATCATCATTACTGTTAACTATGATTCTCTTCACGACCCCTCTCCATCTTCCTAACCTTATCACTTTATCAGCAACCACACACTTTGCTCCAGGCACTGAGAACTCCTTACCCACCCAAGTAAAGCATATTCATTCTCACCTCTGGCCACCACCCTCTCTCTGCTTGCGGTGCCCATCTGCTACCCAAATGCTGTTCACTTTCCAAGGTCCAGCTCCCCACGGGCCCTGCAGAGGCGTCTCCTGGCCAAGCCAACTTATAGGACTGTGCCTCTCTGAAATCTGTGTGTGTTTTGAGATGCCCATTGGCACAGCCCTACCCATTCAGTGCATGTGGGTAGTCTCTAGCTCCTCCTCTCCCCATCTTTCGATGCATCTTGTATATCTACCTCCTCAGAGCCCAGCCCACAGAGCCTTGAACCTCTGCCCTCAAGCTCTTCCCAACCAAACAATAAACATCAGGAGCAGATGGGGCTGTGGGTCACATGCAGGTGTTGCTAGATTTTAGCAGCTGGAGAATTGCAATGAATTTAAATTCTCCTTTCAAAAGGGCCGGTTATATGCACCGGCCAGTCCTCTTAGTTCTGAATTCTCCAGGTGACGGCTTCGGCCCTCTGGGCCAACACCCACACCAGGGCAGAGAAGACTCGCTAACAGTGATCTAACACGGACCACTCTTCTTTAGCCAGCAAAGGCTTGCTGTGGCTTCCAAAGGTTCGTGCAGCGGGCATGTTGGTACTCACCAGTCAGCAATGCATCCAGTTATTAGGTAGCCAAAGATTAATCCAACCAGTAAGGAGAACTTAGCGATATGGACCTTCCAGGAATTATCACACACAAGATCCCACTAGAGAGGGGCAAATAGAAAATAAGTCAGAGAGAAACACATACAGAGGCCAGTTGTAGTTCATCATAAGGGTAATACAATCACTACAGTAAGGATCAGGACCCCATTCATAGCACCAAGTCACACACACCATGAAGACCTTCCTTCAGTGGGTCTGAAAAGCCAACAACGAGAAATAGAATTTGCCCACAAAAGGCAGTGTAACATTTTAGTCCGGGACAGATTATAAATGTCTGCAAGGAGCACCCCAGGAAACGTGGGGGCGTGTGTTCTTCTGCCCCAGCTACCACAGGGACCGTGACGGAGGAGGCCGGGCTGTCCTCATGGCCAGCACCCGTTCTCACCCACAGAGCTGTTGCTCGCCCGGAGGAGGGAAGACCCTGCCAACTTGCTGCACAGGGGATCGTGACACGAGGCAATTAAAAGCAACTTCTGTGTTTCCATGCCCAAGCCCTCCCCCCACACTTTGTAAGTAGTCTTAAAAATAGAGTTAACAATTAATGTTGAAATATCAACTAACAAAGCATTCTTTTTTCTTTTTCTCTTGTAAATGTCCCTTAGGTTTCCCGACTCCCTTCTAAAGCTACCCACTCCACCTGGAGGGAAAGCCAATCGATTTGTGAATACAACATTTAGACTCTTTTAACAATTGTTTTATTATTTAATAAAAAAATAAAACAAGTCTCTAAGTTTGTGTCATCCTTTTGCAGAAACAGGAGAAGAGCCACGTTTGTTCCCTGGAAGTGATATGCGTCCAAGTGGAAGACCTATGAGGACATGGCGCTCAAATCCAAAAACAGCTCACATCCAGGCTTCGGGAGCAAACCGGCAGGGTCTCGGCTGGTGACACCATGAAGACTGCAGCCCCCCACCCCACATCACCCCATCGGATGCCCTCCTTCTGGTACAAAGAAGTTGCTAAAGAACTTCAGGTCAGTGGAGATGGAGAGATGCACCACGAGGTAGGGGAGGTGGAAATGTCAGAAGTTCTGGAAGCAGAAGCAGGATTTGTTGGGGTGAAACCTGATCTTAGCTTTGTCTTACTCAATACATACATCCCCCTGCCCCCTTGTCTGTCCATCTTGAGACCCAAGTATAATGCAGGGGATCCTTACAGGGCATTGTAAGCTCTGGTCCTGCCCTCCATTTCCAAACTTCTGGTAAGCCTGATGGCACCTGCACCCTCCCCTCCCCTCCCCACCCGGGAGACCTTAGCTGTGGGTCTTGACTTCAGCAGGCTTTGGGAAAAGCCACGCTTCTGCACCGGCCACGGTACAGGGAAGCACCTGGCCTGGACAAAGCCGGAAGGCAGCCGCCTGTCACACTGTTCCCTGGACTCCTTGGAACACACATTTGCTCACTGATGCCCCCAAGGCATGTTTGACTTTCCAGATTCCAGAGACCTGGGGAGAGTAACTTAACTCCTCTACCCATCTGCTTCCAGAGTGATGTCCAATGCCAGGCTCAGGAAGAAAGGGAGGCACAGACGGCACCGGGCCTTGTCAACAGTGGATGGTTTGGGCGTGGTTCTCGTCAAGATTTATTCATGTGTTTGGGGAGCGGGGCTCTGCTGGTTGCACAGAATCATAATTCAGATACAGGAGTTCTTCAGAGGGTGAACCTTCTCCTGTGTCTACTCCAGTGGTCCTCAAAATGTGCTCCAGCAGCGAGCAGCCCCGGCATCACCCGGGAACATGCTGGAATTACAAATTCTTGGGCCCCACCCCAGACCCGCTGAGTGAGAACTCCCAGAGTGAAGCACAGGAATGCAGTCTGCAAACCTTCCAGGCGATTCTGACGCCCGCTCAAGTCTGAGAACCAGTGGCCAGCCCTGTCCTGCCATTTCCCTGTCATTCTGAAGACAATGAATGAGCGTTGCAGTCCTGGGCTGGGGTTCAACCCACTCACCATGAGCAGGATGCAGCCAAACGCTGCAGGAAACATGCACAACAGTCCTGTTATTTTGTACTTCGAAGGCAGGATTGTTAGACCAGATTGTCAGTGGGCAAACCAACATTCACCTATATATTGTTCCTAGGAGTAAATATATTTTTAATAAAAAAAAAAAAAAAAAAACCTTTCAAGGTGCAACCCAGCTTCAGAAATGCAGGTCTTGCTTTCTCATGGGAGTTAGAGCATCATAACTGACTGCGTGTGTCTACGCTGGTTCCCCTGCTAGGTGTATATATTCTGAAGCCGTTTCTGGATTGCTTTCTCTCCTCTCTGCCCAGCACAGGACCCCGCCCACAATGTCATCAGTTCCAAGAATAAGAGCTCCATCTCTAAGCACGCCTGGCTAATCTGAAGAAGAGGTGCTTACAACACCAACACCTGGAATCATTAATATCCCAATCACGTCACGCGGTCCTGCGCCCAGCCTGACACATTCTTGGCAGGAGAGGGACCTGATCCCCCGGTTGCTGCTGAGGAGGAGGTAACCAGCTGCTGGCTCGGGGTCAGAGAATCACTCGCTCGGGTCTCCACCCAGACTTCCACTGATGAGTTTATTTGAGGTTAAGCGATGCAAAAGAGCACATTATGCTTAGATTAGATGGCCAGGAGACAAAAGAGATTTTAATAAAAGCATTCAGGGAGATGGAGGGAAACTCTGATACTGTGGCTCAGCCACGTGAGCAATAACCATACCCGACCTCGGGCAGCCACAACTCAGTTTACTTGCTACCTAATGAGACATCCTGTGGTCACCTCGACGCACAACTTCTATCAATTAACAATGCTGGAGTGGAAAAAGATAAAAAACAGATGAGAGAGCCAGAACTGCTCCCACAGCCAGTGAGGAAAGGAAACGTGGCCCGAAGTGTCCGCAAGCACTGCTATTTTCAGCCTGGGGGAGGGGGCCAGGGGCCCAGGACAGGGCTGCCAGCTGGTGCCTCCACAGCGTCTCACTGCGGCACAAGAATAGACAACATCTCTGAGTCAACAAGCAAACCAACTCTAGGCTTCCCATGATAAGGTTCCTCATGCCTGGGGATCTGTCTGTAATACCCCCTGGGGCACATTCCAGAAGCTGGGGAGGGTGAGGCTGGGGGAATCCACCGCGGCGGCATCCCTCTGTTGGACTTCGACTTCTATTGACAAACACAGAACTGGGAAGACAAAGTATGTTCAGACACAGTAATAGCTCCAAAAGAATTTCAGAAGTATGAGGAAGCTTTGAGATCACCCTTGCTCTTGAAATTTGTTCGCACCACTCTTGATAAGATAGAACCATTGGTCATTTTGCTGAGCAAGGACCAGGAGACTTTTAAAAATCTAAAACGTACAATGGGCTTTTTCTGGCCTTACGCTTGCCTCTCCATCCTTTGCACACCATCAAATCAACCACCAAATCCAGAGGATCCGCCCTTTCCGACACATCGTGCCTCCGCCCCCGCACTCCAGCTTCACTCCGGGCAACCTGACTTACGTGGACGTGGTAGGGAAGCCCTCATCATCCCGGTGTGGTGCGTGTTCCCACAGTGGGAGCTGGAAGGCTAAAACCAAACCACTTCCGGACTCCCTTCCAGCTAAGGTTTCGGATGTGATTTAGGTTCTGCCAATCAGCTGACACCCCAAAATAACTTCCAGTGCACAACCTAGATCTAAGTTTTGGGATGGCTTGAATTAGGAAGCGTGTGCGGCGAGGGATACGTGGGACACCCACTTTGCTGTTCAGATCTGCCAGTGCTTAGTCTGGAGGTGGCTCAGCTGTCATCCTGAGCCAGCGGTTGGACAGTGACCTCCTGACTCCCTGGCCTCCTCACTGTGACACGATCCCCCAGGGCACGCTAGTTCTAGGGAGTCGTTCTGGGACACCTGGAGGCCCAGCCTACAGCTGCTCCTGCAATTCAGTGAATACTGTTTCCCTGTATTCACTCCCGATCTTCTTAAATACACCTAGAGTAGTTTCTGTTATCTGCACGTTGAGCCCTAGTTCCTGACTCAACCTCCTTGGGATGGAGTTTGCAGGGTGAGAACAGGATGTAGACCATGCCGCCATCCTCTCTTCCCGAACTAATACCAGTGTCTCCGTGTATTAATGCCGGCCTCCCTCAAATCCATTCCCTACAGAACAATGAAAACAATCCTCTAATTAAGCATGTTAACACTTCATCAGCAGTTTAACACAAACATAAAAGCGTTGAAGTCATGGCCCCATTTCATAATCTTAGTAAGCTTGCTCTCTTTGCCATTGTTCCAAGACCAGCGATATTCTTTGGTGATGCCACAGGACACTTGCCAGCCATCACTAAACAGTGAGACAGACGACCCTAAAACCTGGTCTCAATTTTAGCTGCACATGTTCTGTCTCAAAAAAAAAAAAAAGGCAAAGGTTATGGAAAATCTGGCAGACTATTTTTCTACCTGTATGTTTTAAGGACAAGCTGAAAGAAAAGAAATAAAATCACATTATTTTCAAAGGAATGATCTAACTGCTTGACGTACCAGAGTAGAAAAATACTCATCAAGGAAACTAATGAAATTTCTAAAGAAGATGCAAAATAAAGGGGACAGAAGGAAAACAATCTTATTTTCAGTAATAATAAATCCTGTGATAAAGTAAATGTAAAAGAAGAACATATTGGAAGAAAACAGATCACTTGTCCAATTTTGAAGTGGGAGATGAAATCCCTAAAGATAAAAACTAACCTTACCTTTCCTTACCTAAAGAAAAAACTGATAGATTTCATAATCTAGTAAGAGTTTAACTCTTACTACTTAATTACTATTCATTTAAATTATTAAGTTATGTAAATTATTGCTTAAATGATTTATTTAACTTATTATTTGAAACTTCCATGCATTAGGGGCGCCTGGGTGGCTCAGTCAGTTAAGTGTCTGACTCTTGATTTTGGCTCAGGTCATGATCTCAGGGCCTTGAGACTGAGCCCCAAGTCAGGTTCCACACTGGGCATGGAGCCTTCCTGAGAGTCTCTCTCTCTCTCCCTCCTGCCCCTCCCCCCAACTCACACACGCTCTCTCTCTCTTAAAAAACAAAACAAAAAAACCCAAAAAAACTTCCATGCACTACAAATACCATAAACAAAATTATAAAGATCTACATTTGTTAAATATATTGTAGGGAATCAGAATATGCCACTCCAAAATATGCCACTTTGGCATAAGGCTTCTTTTGAGCTGAAGGCAAATGAGAACCAACATCAACAGAAAGAAGCCTTCTCAAGAGCGTCTCTTATCTGACTGAAAAGCAGAAACTTCTGAGAAATGAGGACTGCCATAAATCCCCTCTCCTGGGGAAGGTTTATGGCCGTGAAGAAGGTGGAAAGTCTACACAGAGATGGGTCTGCAAACAAAACTTACTAAAATAACCCTTACTTCCATTAGTTTCCCCACATATTCATCTTCCCACGTTTGTCCACCCCCAAAGCCCCCCACCCCACTGAAAGAGCCACTTGGGAAATACTCAATCCTACTAATGAATATCAAAGCACAGTATTTTGTTTTCAAAAAAAAAAAAAAATTTTTTTTTTTTTTTAATTTCCCAAAGATGTAGGAGAAACACAGAGGTACAGACCTATACTAGGAGTGTAAACTAGACACTGTGTTTTTGGAAGGCAATTTAACAATACACATCACATTACTTCAAACACTGTACACTCTCTATCCCAGCAATTCCCTTTTTTGGAACATTCTCCCAAGGAAATTATCAGAGATGCCCACAGAGGTCCCAGTACAATGATGTTCACTGGTTGTTAACTTATAAGAATAAAAAGTGGGAACTTGACTAAATGTTTAGTGATACTATGCAGCCATTAAAAGTTTTGCTTTTGATATACACAATGAAATATTACCCAACTATGAAAAAAAAGAGATCTTGCCATTTGTGCCAACTTAGAGGGACCTGGAGGATCTCATACCAAGTGAAATAAGTCAAAGAAAAATACCATATAATTTCACTTATATGTGGAATCTAAATATAAAACAGATGAATGAACAAACACACACAGAAACAGACTCATAAATACAGAGAACAAACTGGTGGTTGCCAGAGGGGACAGGGGTGGGGGATGGGTGAAATAAGTGAAGGGGATTAAGAGGTACAAACTTCCAGGTAGAAAATAAATAAGTCACGTGAATGAAAAGTATGGCATAACGAAAACAGCCAAAAATATTGTGATAATGGTGTATGATGACAGATGGTAACTGCACTTAAGAGTGATGAGCACTGAGTAATGTACAGATTTGCTGTATCACAGTGTTGTACTCCTGAAACATAACACTGTACATCAACTACACTCCAATTAAAACAAAAGTTCCTTTGGAAACTAATGATTAAGAAAAAACGCTCATGATGAGAAAACCTCAGAGTTAAAAAAAAAAAAAAAAACAACAGTGACTAGAAGAGATATTTATGTATATAGGAGAGATTATTAGAAGGTATTCCAAACTATTTAAATTGATTACTTCTGGAGGGTTGAATTAAAACTGAGTTTTATTTTTTTTTTTTTTTTTTTTTTAACAGAAAATTTTTTTTTTAATTAATTAATTTATTTGACAGAGAGAGAGAGGAGGCAGAGGGAGAGGGAGAGAGAGCATCTCAAGCAGACTCCCTGCTGGGCATGGAGCCCGACTCGGGGCTCGATCTCAGGACCCTGAGATCATGACCTGAGCCAAAAGCAAGAGTTGGCCGCTTACCCAACTGAGCTACCCAGGAACCCCAAGACTGAGTTTTGTTTTTGATTTTTTATTTTTCTTGACTTTTTCAAACTTTCTACAATTCATCTATGAACCTTATAATGAGAGAAAAAATATAGGTAAATATACACGCCCACGGTGGCAGGTGGAACGAGTGGTGGTAAGGGTAAGACAAAATCATTAACAATTAAAAATAACACCCAAAAAACCTTGCCACCTTCTCAAGGATATGCATTTTAACACAATCTAAAAACTTAAGCCTGGAGGAAGCTTGTTTGGAACCTCACTTGAAAGAAAACAGATCTTCAGAGCCTGAAGTTTACTTATGTTAATGTTCATTGACTAAAGCAAAAAAAACCCCATGTATCTTAGGAATTTAGGAATGGGGGGGGGAATTTTCCCCAAGTCTCATCTCTTGTAGTGGAGATACCCCTTTGAGCTCGCTCTGTTAGAAACCACATGTTTTCACCGATCCTTCTGCAAGACCTCTGTTCTAAACCTGAGGACAGTCAACTGAGATAAAAGGAAACATTCTGTTCAGCACTACAAAGGGGATAATGCCACTTAGAATTTCAGAAGCTTAAACAAACCTCCTGAGTTGTAGGAATTTAGAGAAATACAGGGTCAGCATTCTTCTGTCACCTTCTCCCCCCCCACCCCCGCCCCTACCACCAAAGCGGCATTTCAGCAGCCTCTCATGAACCCCCGTTTTCTATACCATGGATTGGCCATCTCCACATTTCTTAAATGGAAACAACAGAAATGTACAAGAACACACACACGTCCACACGGGCAAGATTAGTCCCAGATGGACAAGAGAAACACGCTACATGGGCTAGACTGAAGAAGCACATGAGCTACATTTAGGCAGCCTATGATCCTACCTTGTGTGTTTAAGTATTTTTTTTTTTATCTAGCAGTACGTGGATTTATTTTTTCCCTAAAAAACTCCATCAAAATTCAAGATATATTGCATGTTTTGAAAACCCCAAACTGCTCTCTGCTTTTTGCCTCTAAGCTCATCCTCCAATTTTAGGAGATTAAGGTTGGCATCCTTGCAAGCTTCCTTAAATGACATAACGAACACCCTTGCCAGGTACTCTGGGAGATTTTTTTTTTTTTTTAGTTTGTTTCTCTGTTTTTCATTAATTGCCACTCAAATTGCTCTTCAACATTCTTTTTTTCTGAACTTAGCGCCAAGAAACCAAACGTGGCCTGTTGAGGTAAACAGTGGCACCAAAAATCTCTCGCAAGCCCCTTCATGCTAGAGGTAGGACACACTTTGCCTAGAAATCCCTCACTCCCCGTCATTTGCAGGAAACCCAATCCCAAACCACAGCATTGAAGTTGGTTACACTTCTTAAACTTCGCATGGTCCCATCTCTGACTAATGTAGTAATTTTAGATTCATTCTAACCCTCATGCGGTGATCTCGGTCTTTGTTTCTTTGTTTTTTCCAATGACAACGGCGACTGTGGGCTGCCCTTCTGCTGTCACCTTCCCTGGAAGAGAGCCGGAAGCTGTGTGCATCAGCTGTTGATACCGGGGGTTTCCCCGGTTCTTCCCGAATTCTACCATTTTTAGAGGGTTAGAAATAGAAAACCTCTGCCGAAAAGGATTTTAAAAGGAAACAGAAAAATAACCACCTGAACAGGCCCTTAGTAGGTGATGTAGGATCATCTACAGGAGACACTCATTTTTCTCCTTGACTTTTTCTTAAAGGAAATAGAGATATGTATTATTCGAAGAGGAGGTTTACATTATTGAATATTCTTATTCATTTGGTATAATGCCCTCTATGGCATTTGGGAAAACTGAATATATATCCCACAAGGCAGCAGAGATTATAAACAAGTAATACCCTTCTATCAACCAAAACCCTGGAGAGTCTTTCCAAATTCTGCAATGCATATTTTACTAATGGCCCTCACCAACTACCTCTAAAAAGGGAAATTAAGAGTAAGCCCTATAAATTAAAGAGGCCTGTTGCAAAACCAGAAAGAAAGAAAAACTCCCACAGGTCTAAGCATTAAATAGGAGGAATTATTAATGTCCTTCTAGTACACTAATATATACTAAGTAACTGGAAGATTTTTAACTTGGAAAATTAAAAAGTGGCTTCATATGTGACTAGAGGATATCTTTTAGTAGGATATAACGTATGAGCAAAACTGGACTATAACATTAACATTTAAAATAGCTCCACTAATTCTGGAAGGAGCCAAGCATGGAAAACTTTTGACAGTAGGATCAGGGAACCTTTGGGATGAGAAGAATTTGATGACTCAGGTGATCAATCACGGAAGAATTCAGAGGCAGAAGGAAAATCATCTTTCACTTGCTGCAAACAAATGCCTCAATCCCTTCCCACTGGCTGGCAGGCTATGATCTGACTTAACACAGGCCTGTTAATTCCCTTTATGACCCAAGTTGCCCCTCACCTCCCATTCACATGCCTGCCCCACCTGCTTGCCAGCCCTTGCCATGATCCAGCCATGCCAAAGCCCCCTCCAGCTCCCAAAAAGCCTCATGCTCTTTGCCCGAATTGCTCTTCCACACCTGCCCCACAATATTCACATACACCCCAATTTTTCTGGCTCAATGCCTATTCAAAGGATCAGACTCATTTCAACCCAAATTATTTAATTGTATATCACCTGTGGGTCATAGTATGTTGACTTTCTGTACTGCTTGCTTTTTCTTCGTTCAATGAGCATATATTACCTTTGTAAACACACGAGTGAAGAGGGAAAGGGGTATGAAATTACAAAGATTCAAATGAACACTTTTCCATATCTCTATCAAGGTTAATAAACTCAACTGAGGGAGTCTCTTCTTCCCACACTGGATCAGGTGCCCCTCCTCTGTACTCCTATGGCATCCTTTATCATGATAAACACCCAGACTATGTATCACGATATATTATAATTGCCTATTGTTTACAAGATTTTCTTCCCTGGCTCAGGGGTCAGCAAACTACAGCCTGTCGGCCCAATATGGCCCTCCCACCTGTTTTGTAAATAAAGTTTTATTGGAACACAGCCACATTCATTCATTTACATATTGTCTTTGGCTGCTTAAGCACTATCACTGCTTATGTAGAGTTGAGTAGTTACAACAGAGACCATATGGCCTGCAAAGAAAGTATTTATTATTTGGCCCTTCACAGTTAAAGCTCGCAAAGCCCCGAACTAGACTGTGAGTCCCTGGAAGAAAGAGACCGTGTCTTATCTCTATAACCCTAGTCCCCAAGCTAATGTCCGGAAGGGAGGAGGTACAAAGGTACATACTCATGCAGGAGCTCCCAGTCCCAGAAGTCGAAATGTTCTTTGTTTGCTTGTGTTCACTGTGCCATGCCCCACCTAATCCTTTTTTTCTCTGGGATTATTTCTTCAAATATAATTTAATTTAAATAATTAATACATAATTATTATACAAAATTTATACAGGCAATATAGTTTTAATGTTTCCCTTACCTTTCCACTATTTGCAATTTTCCTCCAGGAGAAAGATCATTCTAGTTTTATTATAAAAACCAAGAGAATACTGGGTATATGAGAAATTTGTTTAAAACAATGAATAATTCTCTTAATAGAGCAAATCTATTATATAAATTCGGCACTGTTTTTTTTTTTTTTTAAAGATTTATTTATTTGACAGAGAGAGACAGTGAGAGAGGGAACACAAGCAGGGGGAGTGGGAGAGGGAGAAGCTGGCTTCCCGCCAAGCAGGGAGCCAGACGTGGGGCTCGATCCCAGGACCCTGGGATCCCAACCTGAGCCGAAGGCAGATGCTTAACAACTGAGCTACCCAGGCGCCCCGGCACTGTTTTTTTTTTTTTTAAGATTTTATTTATTTGTCAGAGACAGAGAGAGAGCACAAGCAGGGGGAGCGGCAGACAGAGGGAGAAGCAGACTCCCCGCTGAGCACGGAGCCCAACTCAGGACTTGATCCCAGGACCCTGGCAGCATGACCTGAGCCGAAGGCAGCCGCTTAACCGACTGAGCCACCCAGGCGCCCTCGGCACTGTTCTAAGAAGAAAGGAACTAACATATATTAATTACCTACCATCATCTAGCATTCTGTGGGCTGCTCTGACGAGCCTCTCTCATTCAGGCATCAAGATGATCCTACAACACGGGTATTATTATCAGTGTGCCCATTTTACAGACGAAGAAACCAAGGCCAAGAGAGGTAAAGCAACTAGTCAAAGGTCAAAGGGCTCTTCAATAGGAGATTATAAATCCCTGTCTGGTAAAAATTCCTATTCTTTTGCCCCATAAACTCAAAGAAACAGCTCTGGTTCATGCAAAGAAAAACAATTCCGTGGTGTATATTACATTGCCACGGGTTATATGGCATTTGTCTTGCTGGGGCTGTAACACTTCCCGTACATGGAAGAACAGTATTGTAGTGGAAGTAGGACAGGCTTTGGTGTTATTTTGTCGTTACGGTGACTAAAAAAAAATAACCTGTAAAGAGCCTGTGAATAGCAGGTGCTTCGTAAATGGCCGCGGTTAAAAATAAGGATATCCCAGTATCTTTATTTTTCATAGAAAATGTTAGCACCAAAATGCTGGGGAAAGCCAAGGTCAACATTCTGAGACCAAATCTTGGGCTTCCTGTCAAATAGTCATCTTCTTTATACTATATGAATCCAAATAGTTGAGAAGCTAACCCAGCCCTTCTCCTGTTTCGAAACTGCTCTCACTATCTTGAAAGGACATGAATATTTGGTGAAAAGGTCTCTTCAAACAAGGATGTTTTTCCTTCCTCTGACTCAGATTGGAAGGCAGGACACCTGTGAATCGTTAACGATCACCTTTTCCAGGAAGACAGCCAACACCGACCTCCCAAAAACAGGGCTCGCAGCCCTGGTGCTGTACCTGGCCCTCACCCCGTCCCTGCTTACTGAACCCAACAAATGATCTAAGGAGAGCAGAGCACAACTTTTTGAATTTTTACCAACCTGACTTTTGTCTTCACTGCACTTGGGCTGAGCTGTAGTTTACCATTATCTCTGAGGAAGAGCATCAGTGGATAAACAAGAGCCTGGAGGAGGGTTGACACTTACAACCCAACAGGAGGGCTGAGCCCGGGCCCCGAATGGGACTGTCGGGAGCTGGCCTCAAGGTTGAGAGCACAGATTCCAAGTCACGGGCACGGGAGTTTAGATTCTAGTTCTGCCCTCTGAGATTCTTGTGACTGGGTTAAGTTATTTCGCCTCCTGGGGCCTGAGTTGCAACATCTGTGATATGGGAGTCACAAAACCTATCACATCGCTTTCTTAGGGGTCAAAATCATATAAAGAATGTGTCTAGTGTACTAACTGGCACAAGGTGATTATCACTTATTAATTTTGTCTTGTCATTTCAGCAGCTCCTTGGGGGCTTCTGTCTGTTGGTAAGTAACATCTGAATGTGGGAGGAATAAAGCTACTTTCAAAAAGACTTTTGATATTTAAAGCTGCCTTATTCATGGAGGCTTACCCCTAAGGGATCCGAAAGAAGGGGTATTTTTACCAGTTGTGCATCCTGTCTGCCTGGCCAGCACCGGCACAGGGAGTGGGAGAGGCCAGGAGAGAAGCTGCCCCGGTTGGGGTGGGGTGGGGGGGGGGGGCGCCCAGCTGTATTCCCAGCCGGGGAGGGACCGCCAGGAGAGCGGGCACAGGTCGGCACAGGGGTTCTGTGTGCTCTCCAAGTCTTCCGCCAGACCCCAGGATGCAATGCCCTTCACTTTGACCTCTTAGGCAGCGTATGGGAATAGCAACACAGCACCGGGTCCCAGACTCCACAATCATTTATTAGATAGACTATTTCTCTGACCAAAAAGGAGAAAAAGTAGCAGACAACACTATTCTACCCAAAACGGTGCTTACATTTTTTTTTTCCTTGAACTATTAATCTCCTAAAAACACTGGGCCGAACTGGCAAGGTGACAGCAAAATGTGACTGTGCAGTTTGTCTCCTCGGCTGCCCAGAGCTTGGCGGGGAGCACGAATGTGCAGATACAGCCCAGGGGGGACGGGGAGAAGCAGGGGGGCGGCCCTACCTGGGGCGGGGAGGAGAGGGCCCTTCACCTTCCACTGTGGGTGCCTCTGACATCCTGGGCCCAAGTTCACTGGCAGACAGTTATCCAAGACCCTGCCTCGAACAAACTTCCAAACCATCCTTCAGTCCAAGCCAGAATCATCTCCCAGAGGGTACTGCTTCCTACTGGGAATCAATTCTCCTGAGGACAGATCACAGGAGCCCGCACGGGCCTGGCCAGATGTGTGGGAGAGGGCAACGGCGAATGTGCTAGCCAGTCTGAACCTCAGCAAGAGAAGAAAGGGCAACAGGGACCCTTTCATGCCAAAGTAGCTGCAAAGCGGTCACACCGTGGTCCCCAGGCGGTCTCCCAGTGGCTCTCCAATGTGGCTTTGCAGGATGTCCTCAGCCCCCTTCACGCTGCAGTGTAGTCAGAACTACACAAGATTGAAGGCTGGCGATGGGCCTGGGACGGCTCGCTCCAGGGAGGTCACCCTTCTGCCGCTAGTGGACTAGAATGACACGACCTAGGAACTTGTCACGAGAAGCCCCTTCTGGTGAACACAATAAGCAGCTGTTCTGCTCCTGGTGACCCCCCGAAAGCCGGGGTCTTTCTGCCATAGCGCTAACTTAGGTAGTCTCCATTCTTGCTCTCTCTCTAAGGCAAATAGGAAGCAAAAGATGAGATAAAGTGAATGGTCCCTAAATGAAAGCTTGCCCCTGGATTGTGCTCCCGTGGACAGCTGCACTTTTAAAACAGATTCGTCTCTGGGTCAGCAGCTGAAGCATCTTCTCGAGGGAGCATGTCTGTAGGGGCACCAGTAGGTGTGCATTTCAAAAAGGGAATCGACGGTCAAATAATGTATGGTGACATCCCATTAAACAAAGTGAAGCCAGGGTCTCATTTGCAGGATTTCTCAGAGCCTTGATGCTGTTAACATGCATCATGCATTCTGAAGAGGGGGGATCTGCATGTGGCCCTTCCCAAACTTATTTGACCTTGGAAACCTCCCTCCCCTTGAGAGGGTATATTTTTGGATTGCGCAATATGAGAGATGTTGCCATGTATATTTGGTGTGCCCTTCAGGACCTACTGTCTGATCACAATGCAAATTACAACACATGACAATTCTGGGATTTTAAGGCCGGAGTCAAACAGTCCTGTCAGCCCTGGCAATCCACATGAGGGGAGGTGGGGTGCTAGCCATGTGAATCCAAGGACACTGAAAGTAAGCCTGGGCATTAAGGAGGGCTCGTGATGGAATGAGCACTGGGTGTTGTATGCAACTGATGAATCATGGGACTCTACCTCGGAAACTAATAATATACTGTATGTTAATTAATTGAATTTAAATAAAAAAAATTAGAAGAAAAAAAGAAAGCATAGGGATTTTTTTTTCTACTTTCAGTCAGAGAAAATAAAAATGATAACTGTTTTCCTCTGTCTTTGCAAGAGATTATAAAGGCTAATTGGTAACAGATGGACAAGCATTAAATACTCCTAGGAAATGATACGCAAAAGGTCAACCGCAACAAAAGGCAATCAGCCGTGTACAATTCAGCCTCCTCAAAACACAAGGCAACTGCCCCGCTCGACCCTGCTCCTGTTGCAGGAGGCCACTCCGTCATCAGCCCACGTCCAGCGGCACTTGCGTCCTCTGGACGAAACTGCAGACCCTCTCTCATTCTTTAAAAAGCAGCCTATAGGCCCCAGAGAAGCAGAATTTCAGTTGGGCAAGATGAAAAAGTTCTGGAGAAGCCTGGTGGTGACAGTTGCACAATAATGTGAACAATGCCACTGAACTATATGCTTAAGAATGGTTAAAATGGTACATTTTACTTTATGTATATTTTACCGCAATTTTAAAAAAAGCATTTTTTTTTTTTTAGTGTATCTTCAAATCTTACCTTGAACCATTCAATTGTATGTCAGTTCTACCAATGACAAAGCCAAGATTTGGAACGGGGGAAATGGGCTCGTCTGGGTTCCATGTCACTTAAACACAGATGGCATTATCACTTCGAAGAGAACCCCAAATTACAACATTAGCACAAAGTACTGGTGCAACTACTTCTTGTGTATTCTCAGTCCCAGGGAGTATAATCTCAAGAGAATCTGCAAGGTCCAGACCCCTGTGGGGTCAGGGGGGCATGGGCAGAGGGAGAAGCAGCCTCCCTGCTGAGCAGAGGGTCTGACCCGGGGCTCGATCCCAGGACCCTGAGTCACCGGAGTGACTATACCTCGCAGCGAGACAGCCTTTGTCCTCAAACTTGCCCGTGAGTGGAAGAGTGGGAAGGAAAATCCCTCTCCAAAAAAGGAAGAGTGACCGCAAATCCCTATGTCATATAGCCACCTGCGCCCTTCAGCCTTTGCTTTCAACCTCACACGACGTTCAAGGCAGGTTACCCCAAGCTCTCGGGTCCCGCCCTCGCCTAAGTAGGTTTTCCTTCTCCTTTCGAATCTCTGTCCCACAGCCAGCAGCCCGTCCAGGCCCACTAGGAGCTCATCCTCGGGGTCAGAGGATGGCACAGCTTCAGTATTTAATGACTCTTTATTACTCACCTGAGTGCCACACCCCAGGGAAATAACAGGGCAGAAAGCGCTGTCCCTGCTCTCAAGGGCTTAGAGTCTAAGAGCGGAAAGTGGCCAGGAATTAAAATGACACCTCTGAGAAATGAAGAGTCGTGATGGCAGATGTCCTTCAGGTGCTGGGACAGTGCATCAGAGGGTCTGTTTTCCATTTTCCATCACGACTTCCTGGTGTGAGCTCTCCCAGCCTTGCTCAGGCATGGGGCTCTGGGTGAGAGAGAAAGCTGCACTGGGAGATAGGAGGGGGAAGCGTGGGGCAGGAGGGGGAGCCACGCCGGGGCCAGACCCGGAGGCAGAGACGAAGGGGGTGGCGAGCAAGGGGGCAGGTCCTGCAGGGGCCTTGTGCACCAGGTTACAGATTTTAAATGGAATTAGAATGTTAACCGAAAGCAAACCTTCTTTTAGCCTTTGCTACTGTTGTTAGAAATACCCTGATTAAGGATCTCAGCCTTTGGGAGGAAGACAACCAAATCCCTGACCCTGGCTCTTCACGGGACGCGGTGGGGTAGCAAAGCCTCTCGAAACAGCCTACCTGTGGGTGGGCGTGAGGGTTGCAGGCTGTTGACCAGTCATTGCTTAACAGCTTTAGAGACGTGGATGAGCCCGAAAAGGAGGAGGATTAACCCCACCGTGGTATGAACTCCTTTCATGTCTTAGCTGAGGTAGCTGCACAATGTTTTAGAGAGTAGGAACAGAGAGGGAAATTCCGAGAACCAGAACATTTAAGGAGACCTAGGACATGTACCTAAATGAGGAGCAGCAGACTAGCCTGGGGACGAGGTGGGGCTAAAGGAAGAGGGTTTCTCAAAGTGAGAGCGTGGAGTAGTCCCAGGTATCCGTGGCTCAGTCATTTGCCAGGGCTGATCTCAATGACGCGCGGTGCCCTTCCATACTTCCGGTTTGAAAGGTCTAAAGGATGGCTGGAACAGTGCCGCAAGCCGTACGATGCACCAGCAGAGCTGACTGCATGGCCGCCCTCCCAACTCCAGTGGGAGCTCCTTGCAGAAGAGGACTCAAAGCACACACTCTGCTGAGAGGGAGTTTGCGCATCGGCCATTTCATCTGATGCCCACAAAGCCTCCTGCACAAAGTGTCATCCCCACCTTGGCAGTTCAGTTCCCAGAGGCTAAGGAACCCCGAGTGCTTCACAGAGGTGAAGATGTAGCACCGGGATCTAGACCCGGGTCTTCTGCACCGAGCGCCACGCTGGCCTCCCCCCCGGCCCGCCTCTCCGCACAGCACCTGCACACAGGATGCCCCAGGCTCTGCTGCACGCACACTGACCCCCTCACAGCCACTCCGTGTTGGGGAGAGAGCTGGCTGGGAGCCCATGACAAAAGCCCATGTTTAAAACCATTTTTTAAAAAATGTCTTTTTCCCAATCATGGGACTGCTTTTACAAAACCTAAAGGGACCAAGCTTCTTTGCCCCGGTGCAAAAATGCCGTTCAAAGCACTAAATACCCAAATGGAGGGAGAATCTTCTGCTTGGGCTCAAGTCACTTCAACAGCCATCAGGATAAATGTGCCAGCATGCTGACATGCCGGGGGTCTCCAACCTCTAAACTGTTTTTCACTAAAAGTGCATCACTGGTTGCTTAACCTGCTTTAAAAAAAAATGCAGTTCATCGCGGGATGACACGTATGCACAAGCACAAACATGCTTCTTGACAAAATGCTGACTGATTCGCAAACACAGAGAAATGTAAAATCCCTGTGAAAAACACATCTTCGTATGTTTAAAAATGGTGGGAAATGTCTGCCTACATTTCATGGCTTCCTTTAAGGTTTCCAGACAGGAGGTGACAGATTGGTGGGGCTGACTCTCCTTCTCTCAGCCCTGTTGAGAAATACCCCGCTAACTCCCTCTTTAATCCAATGAAGGAATAAACAGGATTCTGTAGGGCAGGCTCCATCAGAAAAGAATTCCCCTTGGCCCAGGCCCCTACAAACTGGGCCCTTGGCACCATTTGCATTCAGCTGTGGGCTGGGTGACAGATGCACCCTGTGCTCTGTTTGGGGTTTGCTCCAAAGATTCTTTAACCTGTGAGCTATCTGTCCTCACAAGGCTTACCTGGGTCGTCTTTTTTTTTTTTTTTTTTTTTGAGAGAGAGCATGAGTGGGGTTAGAGGTGGGGCATGGGCAGAGGGAGAAGCAGCCTCCCCGCTGAGCAGAGAGTCTGACACGGGCCTCGATCCCAGGACCCTGAGACCATGACCCGAGCTGAAGGCAGACGCCTAACCGACTGAGCCACCCAGGCGCCCCACCCGGGACTTCTTAAAGAGAGGAAGGAGAAGGAAGCTCTCAGCGAGGTCCCAGCAGCAGGCGGGAGCTACAAAACAGGCAGGAAGTCCTGGCTGCTCACAGGGGCTCTGTGTCACAGGACATGGGATCAAACTACAGTTGACTCTTGAACAATGCAGGGGTTAGGGGTGCTGACCGCTCCCCACCACCCATGCAGTCAAAAATCCACATCTTACTTCGGTAGGGAAACAGTATCGAGATTCCCACCCCATAGAGATGGTAGCCCCCCTCCCCACAGGTACCCTGTCACTCCAGCTTCTACCCTTAAAAAGAAAAGACAGAGAAGGAAACTTACCTAGATTATAAACAAGTCAAGATTTCTCACTAGCTGCTCTCATTCTGTCAATCAACTTCCAAACGTTAGAGCTAAAAGGGAGTAAAGACCAGAAAGGATGTACAAAATTCAGCTTATAACGTTCACGGCCCTCTATGTGGCATAGCCCCAAACAGGAAGCAACGCACGGGCCCATCAACAGGTGACGAGAGAAACAAAACGTGGTGCGCACACGCAGAGGGACACCGCGTGGCAACAGAAGGGAGCGACTGCGGGTTTATGCCGGAACCCAGACGGATCCCAGAGACGGTGCTGGGGGACGCAGCGGACACAAAAGCCTGCATGCTGTGTGACTGATTCCATGTCTGTGACGTTCTGCACCAGGCAGAGCTGAGCTTTGCTGCTGGAAATGAAAACAGCAGCTGCCTATGGGGGCGAGCTGATGGGATGGGCGTGAGGGTATCGAACGGGGTGAAGGCAATGTTCGAGATCTTCATTTAGATGGTGGCTACTGGGTGGAATGGGAGTTGAAACCCACTAAACTATACACTTAAAATCTCTGCCTTTTACCGACATGTTAATGATACCTCCATTTTCAAAAAATCTGCCCTTAATGGTTTTAAATGGGTCCCCAAAGACGAGACAGAAATACCCAACCGATTGGGGTTTCGCAGCTCCTTCCTCTGCTAGTTCTCGGGAGGCAGGCAGCAAAGGGGCAGGGGCTCACGGGGCACCGACCACCATTCGCTGACAGAGCATCTCAAATAGCTAGATTAAGGGCAAGGAGGGAAGGCATCTGTGTGTACTTTCCCTTCTGCCTAAGCAGATCTCTTGGCCGAGCACTCAGAACAGAGAGCGAACAACTCACACAGTTGCTATTTCGAGGCCTGAGCTTCTTAACAAACGTGGTTATGGGTTGTCTGTCCAACAGTTCAAGACGAGAGCATTATTGTAACTGTATCAAAGGCCAGCAAAACAGGAGCCCTACCCTGGTTTACAAAGTCCTCCCTAGAAACACGGGCGGGCGGGGCTAGCAGCACGCTGGGAAGGAGCTACGGCCATGCCCACCTGCAGAAGCCTGAGGCTCACCCACGCAGTGGTGCCCCAGCAGGAACCGGAACGCAGACCCTCCGGGGCGCAAACCCCGCCCCTGCCCCTTTGCTCAGCTGGGTCCATGTAGCCACGTTCTTTTAGCCTCTCTGAACACCAAGTTCCGTCTGAGTAGCCGGAGCCAGGCCCTCTTCTCAGGAGGGTGGTTGTCAGGACTCAGCGGTGACACGTGTGGGACACTGGGCCCAGTAATCCTGCTGCAGCCTCCTGGTCCTCTTCCTTCCCTTCCCGCCGCCCCCCGTGACGTGCCCCACAGGCCCTCCCATCCTGGTCTCAGCCACCTCTTCTCTCTACCTGCCCCCTTCAGTCACCACCTGGATTCCAACAGTAGATAACATAGATGGAAAGCCCTCTTCCTGCAAAACCGACGTGAAAGACAGAATCACTGTGTTCCGGCGATTCGAACCTTCCTCCTCCTCCCTGAAAGGACTCTGTTGTGGGTTGCATTGTGTCTCCCTAACACATTCTGGTGAAGTCCCCCTGGTGCCACAGAACCTGACCTCATTTGGAGACAGGGTCTTCACAGAGGTAATCAAGTTAAAGTGACATCATTAAAGTGGGCCCCAGCTCAGTGTGACTGAGGTCCCTAGGAAAAGGGGCAATTTGGACACAGAGACACAGACGTTGGGAGGATGATGTGAAGACAGGAGACACAGGGAGAAGGCCACATGAAGGTGGGAGATTGGAGCCAGGCATTTACGAGCCAAGAACACCAAAGATTATAGCAACCACCAGAAGCCAGGAGAGGCCTAGAACAGACTGTCCCCCCAGCCCTTGGAAGAGACCCACCCCACCGACACCTTGATTTCAGACCCCCTGGATGCTTCGTGCCCCGCCACCTGCCTTCGTCTGCCTCGCCAGCGAGTCTGGTCTCTCTCCCTTCCCCAGCACACCTGGCCGGGGGCTTAGCACCATCCCCTCATCTCCTCCAGCACAGCCAGCTTTGTCTTCTGAAAATGTGACACTGGGCGGATGGAGAGAGCGTAGATGCTGGAGCTGGGGTGACGCACTGGAGGGTGCTGACTTCACCAATCGTGATAGCGTGTCCCTGGCCAAGTTTCTTCGCATCTCCACCTCCGTTTCCTCACCTGGCAGATGTTGATAACAGGGCTGCTTCGCTGGCTTATTGCAAGGGTGAAGCGAGAGGCCTGCTCAAAGCAGCCAGTACGCGGTGGGGACAGGAAGGGCACCCGGGAAGGTCATGCTGCCGTGCCCTTGCTCAAAATCCTTCAATACCCTCCGTCACCTGCCACAGTCCAGAGTCCTCGGCAGAGAGCAATGGGCTGTGCTGGTCATTTACAACGCCTCTTCTCGCCAGTTCCATTCTTTGCAGAACCCAGCTGTGCAGGTACCCTCCTCCCATATGACTCAGGATCAGGTGGCCCATCCCCACAGCACACATGGCAGCCCCTGGTGAGTGGTGTTGGTCCAGGGGCAGGTATGAGGTGAGGCGGGGTCCACTAGAGAGGAGGATTCACCCACCATGCTCAAGGAGAAGGTGGCTATTTCCTTTTCTCCAAGTCACAAGGGGGCAGGGGGCAGCAAATGACCCGCTGTCGTGGGAAGCCACCTTGCCACTACAAGGGACTCAGCGTTTGTTACGGGCTGAATTGTATCCCCTCAAAATACATCTGTTGAAGTCCTAGCCTCCGGTTCCTCAGAACGTGACTGTATTTGGAGAAAGGGTTTGTACAGAGGTTTAAGTTAAAATGAGGTCACTGACCAGTGTCCTTATAAGAAGAGATGAGGACACAGACATGTGCAGAGGACAGACCATGGGAGGACACAGGGAGAAGACAGCCATCTGCAAGCCGAAGAGAGAGGCCTCAGAAGGAACCAACCTGCCAACACCTTGATCTTGGACTTCCAGCTTCCAGAACCGTGAAGAATAAATTCTGTCGTTTAAGCCACCCAGTCTGTGGCACAGACTAATAATATAGCATTAGAATGAACCAATGCTGAGAAGGCCTAGAAGCACGCAGGGGAGCCTATCCTCTCTCTGGACTTCCAGAAACATCACAGGTATTTCTGTATATATTTTTAAGCCCGTTTGATCCGAGGTTTTCTGCGATGTGCAGCACCCTGATGAACCCCAAGCTTTCAAACCCCTTCCAACACTGCACGTTCTCCCCTCCTAACTGAAAACAAGTGCTTTCCCCCCTCCTTCCAAGGACATACATTCTGATTATTCCCCACTCCTACCTGCTCTTCCTCTTCACCATTCTTTGGCTCCTTGCTTCCCTCTGCCCGTCTCTGCCCCCGGGACCACCATTCTCCAAGGCCCACCTCATGGGCTCCTTCTCCCCTGCAGCTCCAGCACAGTGCCTGAATACGACACAGTACTCTGGACTTCTCCCGTGGGCTATATTTCCTGCATGCGCTTTTAACTTATCTGAGACTAGACCACTGTCTTTACTAGATCGACTCGAACAGATGACTGAAGAAACACTGCTGTGTGTCACCGCCTCCCAGACTAAAAGAGAAAATGCCTTCTGCAGACTGAAAAACCTATTTTCAATATGGTAAACTTTGAGTCTTTAAATTCCCTGGTAACCTTCTGCCTGTCCAAGGTCATTTCAGTTTCCCCAAAAATTGCTTTTGGAGATGAGATTCATAATCGAGGTCACAGTTTTCCTTTTCACCACCCCTCCTGTTAGTCACTTATCTGAGACTCTGTCAAAAAAGAATTAGAACTATAAATGGGGAAGAATCCGATGGCAGATGAGAAATTAATTAAAGAGAGACACCACTGCTTATACTTAAACCACAATTCAATTCAATTCAAACCGGTATCAGGAGATACACAAAACCAAAAATAAAAGAAAAACGAAACCTGAAACACCCTCATAGCCTAGACAATACCCATATTTGAAAAGCTGTTTCTTATGGGACTTCCCAGAAAAACTTCCCAATAAAACTTTTATTGAAATAATAAAAACCCTACCTTGGAACACAGAAGATTGGATGACTCACCAAGCAATATGGCTCCAGAAACAAGGAGGCCCCTATGAAGAAACATCACCTTCCTGCATTTCACTACCTCTCACTGGATGACCTCTAGTTGAGGCATCTTTATTTACTACTTGGAAGTTCCTTCTGAGAGCCAGATCAGACCCTCTGGCCAGCTCCAGGACACACAGCTCTCTGACCATCTGTGGCCCTTGACAGTTCTTTATTTTATTTTACTTTAAAGATTTTATTTATTTTTTGACAGAGACTGAGACAGCGAGAGAGGGAACACAAGCAGGGGGAGTGGTAGAGGGAGAGCGAGAAGCAGGCTTCCCGCAGAGCAGGGAGCCCAATGTGGGGCTTGATCCCAGGACCCTGGGATCATGACCTGAGCTGAAGGTAGACGTTTAACGACTAAGCCACCCAGGCGCCCCTGATAGTTCTTTATTAGGGATACCAAGAATACGAAGCACAAACTCCCAAAAAGTAATACGAATGAGTGGGACAGACAGATGATGCCATGAACATCTAAGGAAGGAAAGATCTCTCTGGGGAGGGTGCTGAGGCTGCCTGGGGCCTGGACCTCCCTGCGGCGGGGAGGCTGGCTTAGGTTACCGAAGGGGGCACGTCCCCAGCAGCCCCAGCTAACACCGCACACGCTTACTTTCACAGGTGCTGGCCCTAAGCACGGGTGAATGTCATGCTAGGCTCACTTTAAGTTCACTGCCTGTGCCCAAGGGAGATGTCAACCCCGGTCTGTTACTCAGTGAATGTAAGCAGTGCTTATGTTTGATTCTGAACTCTTCTAGTGCTTGGTGTCTGTGTCCCCCGGGGGGGTTCTTGTTTCCTGCTGCTGAAAACATTTCAAACCACCTTAATGGGAATTAATTATGGAAAAGACTAGTCTGAATTAGAGGCATTTTGAAAATAAATACCTTTACTTCCAAATAAATGTTTCCTTTTCAAGTAATTAACCATTATTCCAAGCAGAGGTTCAAAGGACCTACTTTAATGAGTGACTTGGTCATTAGCAACATTCATTTGTACATAAATATGCTAAGGCAGTGTTTCATAATGTGCTTCCCTAGGTAAGCTAAACATGCCCGCTGACACTCAGTTTACACCATTTATGCACTTAGCAAACCCTTTCTTCACAGAGGGCAAAGGGGCCCTGGCTGCACTGTAATAATTCCAGTGTGATTAATCGCCCTTCTATAGCTCCTGAGCCCGCATACCAATGCTCCCCTTGTGGGTTACAAAGGAGCCAAGGTCTCACCCCGGCTGACCCGGCCATCTGTCGGGTATGGTCAGAAAATACAATGAACTTTTGTATTAGCCTCCACCAGGATTTCTCAGACTTGGCATGCTCAACTGGATCATTCTTTGCTGCGGGGGCTGTCCCGTGCATTGTGGGATATTCAGCAGCATCCCTGGTCTCTACCCAGGGGACGCCACTAGCATCCCCTTTCTCGGCTATTTCCAGACATTGGCCAATGTCCCCTGGGGGTATCCACCCGGAAATCATCTAGTGAACTTTTTTAAACAACTGATGCCTGGATCCCAAGTTCCAAAAGCTCCCAGGTGACTCTGAGAGCTCTAGCCACCAACACTGCCATCCTAGATTCAGACCCGTTCAGTATGTCCTTTCATGAGAAGAAAAAGCCCTGGGACTTAAAGTTCTGAAAAACGGTGACTAAAGCCAACATATAACCCATTCCAGAGCCCGGTAGGAATTCAAGTTTGATTAGCTGCTATTTCTTAGCTTTCAATAAACTCAATAAACGGACTTCAATAAACAGAATTTGACTTTTGGTCTGAGTTGACCATTGTCTACTGGGGGAAAACCCAACTGATCCCCAAGGACGGACTTCAATAAACGGAATCTGACTTTTGGTCTGAGTTGACCTATGTACCACTGTCCTCTTCCTCTTCTTGTCATCCTAGAATTAAATCACCTTACCTTGCCCAGATGAGAGTAATGGCCCCTTTACTATCTGTTTACCTTTGCCATTCAAGAAATGTTAATTGAGCACCTACTAGAGCCGGGTGCTGAGGATACAGATCTGGGCCAGGAAAGCAGGGGTGGAGGATTGGTGGGTGGGGGGCAGAAATAGGGAGCCAGGAAAGGCCTTAAGAAGGTGATGGGATGATGGGGGAGGGCAGGTGGATTCTGGACTGAAGGAGCACCACTTGCAAAGATCAAGCGTTGTTTGAGAAACTGGGGGCTGGAGCACAGGGTCCCTGCACGACCGTGATGGGGGCCCATGCAAGAGAAGCATGCAGGGTGCAGACAGACCATCAGGGACCTTGAAAACCAGCCAACCAGGCCTAACTTCATCCTGAAGGTCATGGATCTGAAGCAAGGAAGTAAAAAAAAAAAGCTTTTCATCGTCAATTTAGAATCAAAATCACTGGGATTTGAGGCAAGGGGGGTAGATAAGATCAGGGGCCAGGGGCCAGATGAGAGGTCTGGTCTAGCAGGCAACCAAACACACAGAGCTAGGGCTCTGAGGAGACATCCGGGTTACAGAGAAAGATCTGCCACTGCCCTACTTAGGGTGTGTGCTGGAACTCAGATATTAGGGGCTGAACTATGTCCCCTCACCCAAAAAACCCCCCCAAAACCCCAAAGCCTCAAATGTTGAGTCCTGACCCTTCGTACCTCTGAACGTGACTGTATTTGGAGATAGGGCCTTTACAGAGGTAATTAACTTAAAATGAGGTCATTGGGATGGGCCATAATCCAACAGGACTGGTGTCCTTGTAAAAAGAGACTAGACCACAGACGCACACAGAGGGAAGCCCGTGTGAGGACCCAGGGAGAAGGCGGCATGCGCAAGCCAGGGAGAGAGGCCTCAGAAGGAACAGCCCTGCCGACACTTGATCTCAGACTTCAGCATTTAGACCCGAGAGGAACTAAATGTCTGTTAGCCCCCCCCCCCCCCAGCCCGTCTGTGGTACTTGTTACGCAGCCCGAGCTGACTGAGACTCTGGGGAACCATCTGAAGGGAGCAGGTGGTGGAAAGGATTCTCGAAGGAGAAGAGCAACCAGCAGAGCACAAGAAAAATCCGGAAAAGCAGCCTCCCCCCGCCAATCCCAAGGAGAGAGTGTCAAGGACTGAGCAGTTACTGGCAACGCCCCGCAGAGGTTGACCCAGACCGCCGAAGCCGTCCCAGGGATCTGGCATCAGGCAGGCTTGACACCATCTGGGGCGCAGAGACCACGAGGCCCAGCAGGCAAGGCAGGGACGCTGGGCGAAGCTGGCGCCTCCCAAGAGCACGGACACACAGACAGTGAGAGGGCCGTAGCCCCTGGGACGTGGCCAGCCTTGTGACAGGGGCTTTGCGAGGGCTCTCACGGAGGCCCACACCAACATGCGTGCTCCAGGGGCAGCATACGGCGGCCGGACAGAAGCCAAGAGGCCTGCCGTAGGGGTCCTGAGGACACAGTGCCACATGGACCCAGCCTGGGCCCGGGGGTTCTTCTGCCCTGGGTCTCTACTCTCGTTTCTCCATTACAAACCTCAGATAACTCATTGTCTACTGGGGGAAAACCCAACCGATCCCCAAGGACGGACTGTGGGGGCCTGGACGGTCGGGCCCCAAGTTCTGCTGCAGGTGTCCCCCTCCGCGCCCTGCACTAGTCCCTTCCCAGCCTGTGTTAGTTCCTCCGCAGACGAGGCCCTTTCTATCTTTCAAGACCCCAGCCCTCCTTCGGGGCCCAGCTCAAAGGCTGCAGCACCCGGCTCCCCCGGCCATGGTGGGAACTCCCAGGGCCGAGCACATACCTCGCAGGCTTTCTTGGGCCTGAGCACTTCTGCACCCCTCACCCTCAGCTCCCGGCCCTCACACGCTCGACTCAGCTGGTCCCACACTGGGCCTAGAATCCTCCATTTACCAACTGTCTTGGCTACACCACGAGCTCCTTCTTCAGGGCAGAGACCATCTTCTACCCATCTGTGTCACCCACCCAAGGCGGAGCAGAAGGCCTGCCTACAGAACAGATGTTCTGACAGAAGGACCAGAGCCAGGCACCACACAAGTGACTGCAGAAATCACCTCTAACGGGGGAGGGGAGGGATGAAGGGGTTGTACGAAGCAGTCTTCAAAAAGTAGAACGACACCTATGTCCACAGCAGCATTATTTCCAACAGCCAAAAGGTGGAAGCAACCCAATGGTCCATCAGTGGATGAACGGATAAACAAAATGTGGTCTATACCTAGCACAGAATACGGTTCGGCCTTAAAAAAGGAAGGAAATTCTGACACATGCTACAACGTGGATGAACCCTGAGAACATTCCACTAAGTAAAATAAAGCCAGTCACAAAAGAACAAGGACCAGAATGGCTCCGCTGAGGTGAGGTCCCTGGAGTAGTCAGATTCAGAGAGAGAAAGTGCAGTGGTGGTTGCCAGGGGCAGGGGCAGGGGGAGGCGGAGGGGGCTGGGCACTTAGCGGTGAATGGGGACAGAGTTTTCAGTTTGGAAAGATGACAAAGTCCTGGAGATGGATGGTGGTGATGGCTGCACAGCACACTGTGACTGTATTTCATCCCACTCAGTTGTACACGTAAACATGGTTAAAATGGTATATTTTATGTTATGTGGATTTTACAATTAAAAAAAAAACTTTTTAAAAAGTAGGACAAAAACTTTGTGTTCACTGCAAACGCTCATGTATATTCATTGGAGAACAGTGGAGTTCCTCAGTATGTAACAATCAAGGGTGCCCAATTTGTAAAGCATCTTTTAAACACACAGAGAAAAAGCAGCTTTTAATCTAATCTGGGAGGAAACACTCTGTAGTGCAAATTACTATGCTGAGTGCATAACCCAGCCATAATTTAATATGACCACGGGGACGTCTGAGCTGCTTGATGCAAGCATCCATCTCCTTTGCACTTCTTCTTTAAATGATACCCAGAAATAAAGTGTGACTGTTCGCTTTCGGCAGAATTAAATTAGAGAAAGGACTGACCATCCTCTCTATTTAAAAAAATAAATAAATAAAAGGCAGACAAACACTTAAGTAGCATTCCTATGACTTAACATTCTTTACCACACGTTCCTATGACTCAGCTGTTTGGTTCACTGCTCAGATAAGTAAACCAACTGTCTCACTTCTGGGGCAGTGTTTTCAAATGTAAGAAGGCTCCCTCCGTGGCTCCTTCTTGCTGCATACCTTGAGTGAACTAAACGTTCAACACAAAACTGGCTAGGGCTTTGTGAAGCTGTTCCCTGGGAAAAACAGACGCACAAAAAGTATGTTGCACTCTGACTACAAGACATCTAGAAGAAGATATAAAACACAACCAAGGCACAGAGAAACAGAAAAGGCACTGAAAAATCAGGAAGAAAGACTTGAAGGGCTTGGGGATCCTTGCTTAGCTCTGCAGCCATGACAGCTGGCTTTGCGAGAGACAACGGGCTGGAGCCCCCACGAGAAGCACCACCGCTCAGAAGGGCCCACATCTGGCTTAAAGCTAGGCTGTCACTCTCTTGATCTTAGTAATTTTTGGACGAGGGGTTCTGCATTTTCATTTTGCACTGGGCCCCACAAATGATGTAGCTGGTCCTGAGACCAGCAGAAAGGTTTGGAAAAACAGACACTCACCCTGTGTGGGGTCAGGGGTGGGGGGAACGATTTGTAAAACTGTTTCAGTGACTGCCCGAGGGCTTGTTCCAAGCTCTCTCCGTGATCTGGAGCTAATAACTGAGACCATGTATCACTGTTTCTAGAAAAGAAGCCTCAGGAGGAGTATCCCAGCCAATTCCATACTAAGCTTAAGCTGCCAGGTAAGTTATATCCTGAGTCTTCGGGAAGAAAAAGAATACTTTTAAGTATGTAATGGTTCAATCATCAATGTTCAATTATTCTCGATTAATTGCCAAAAAGATTCATCTCTAATCCCTTCCATCCCAATGAAGAATAGCTACTCCCACCGCCTGCCACATGGTCTGCAGGAGACCCCCAGGGCTGGGTAACCACATCCTCTACTCTGAAACCTGCCTGGACATCAGATTTGCACCCAGGAATCTGGAACGGACAGAGGAATGCAGCGCCTCCGTGCTGACCGGTGCCTGACCAGGTAAGCGAAAGCACGGGCAAAGTCAGCCTGCAGAGGGAACAAAGCTGACTTCTGGAGAAAGGGCTGAGAGCACACGTGACTCCTGACACAAGGGCGGTGGCACCAGGGCTCCTGATTCAACCCCTCCCCCACAATTCTCTGGTTTCAGATCCCACCCTAGGTTCCCTGAGCCATTCCTGCACCTTTCCTATACATTTCTTTTCTATTTTGTTAATGTAATGTGAAATTTGTTTTCCTCACTTGCAACCAAGAGTCATACAAGAGGTTTTATAGAATCTAATCCTGTGCAAATGGAGTGGCCTCAGGCAGTATTCTATTTCAGCAGTGATTTATTTTAGGGGAACCCAGCTCAATCGGTCAATAACCATTGCCCCTCTTTCCTAGAAACAGAGGCCTTGCCAATCTCTAGGTCACTGGTTTGGAGGAGCATCTGCCTACACATAATGATCAGCACTGAGCAGCCTTGAGCAAATGAAAGGACAAGCCCCCAGTCACAGATGATCAAGGTCTGAAGGCTAGAGGTCAGTCACTGCCCTCTCATGACAAGTCAGCAAGGACAGCGTCCGGGGTGGGTGGGGCAGCCCTCGGGGGGCGCCTGGCCCTCTGTCCGGTTTCCACCTGCCCCTGAGGTGAGCTCTCTGACCCCTGCCACTGAGGTCCAGAGCTACCACCAACCCCTCTAAAATTCCACGGTTTCTCTGATCTACCAGCACAGCCAGCCCAGACTTTTTAACACGTGTAGATGGTTCTCCATCCAACGGCATGACCTCAAGTTCCTGAGCCAAAACCTCTGTGGGGTGTGAAGCCCCTGGCAGAACCCTGCTCTCCGGTTCCTCGAGGTCGGCCAGAAAAGCCTTTTCCTTTTCAGATCCTTTGGAGCCCTGTAACCAGTGACCTGAAGACAAACAAAGCCATTACATGGTCTTGTTCATCAGACTAGAGGTCCATTTTGGTCAGACTCCTCAGGCCACCCTGGATTCCTGCGTCCTGGAGGAAGGCACACCTGGCCCCCCACGTGATGGGTTTCTGGGCAGAGGGGAGGGGACAGGCACCTCGGAGTGCCCAAGGAATAAATCACGCTCCCAGGTGTGGCCTATCGGCTCCTCCCCACCGAAGTATTTCTCAGATGACTCATTTGACTCATTGGGCCGGTCCTCACCCCCACACACAGGAGGGAGAACGGGATCTGAGATTCCCAGGTTCCTCGGGGTTTGCCGGGCGCCTGGGGGGAGGGCGGTGGGCTCTCCCCGGCTGTTCTCATTCTAGCCTCCCGGGAAGGCGAGCGATGACCCACTCTCCCAAAGACAAAGCTCATGGAGCTGTACCTGTGACTGTCACGGCTGTTGCTAATATCTGCTGGTCCTCAGCAGCCGTCAGGACCTGAACCCACTCCCGCCAGACGGAAAAGCCCTTCTTCCTCTTTCATGGCTGCAGATTCAGGTGAGCTCAGGGAGTCTCAGGGAAGACTTCATGGGTAGAAGACGCGTCAGACACAGCTCCGGGGTGGAGAGGGGCAGGGTGCACTCTGACCACCACACAGCTGGGGTTAGGACAGAAAGACCCGGCCGAGGGCCGGAGAGCAGAGTGAGGATGAGCAGGTCCGAAGGAGGAACAGGGACGCACCGGCTGAAGGAAGGAGGAGTGGGCCGGCCAGGCAGAAGGAGCAGAGCTCAGTGCAATGTGCCCAGAGAGGCGCCCTGCCCAAGCCCACCGACTCCACCCCAGCGCACAGCTCCCAACGGCAGTGACCCTTCCCTCCAGGCATTCACAGGACTGCCATCCCTGACAGGCCGGACAAAAGGAACAAGCCCACCAGCGCCTGCTGGCCCCTCTCCCCTGGCGGGGGCCGCCCCTAGGCAAAGGCAAGAACACCCTGCAGGGTGAGGGGAGCTAGATTCTAGCCCCTGCAGAGCTGGTGGCTCTGGATAAGTCAGCGACACCCCCCACACTCACTCCAGCCTCAGTTTTCTCATCTGTAAACTGAGGACTTTGGACGAAGAGATCGTATTATATGTTAGCCGTGCCCAGGACGATTTTTTTTTTTTTTTTTTTTTTTTTTTTTACCTACACTAGGCATTTGGTAAAGGTAAAGCTGGTTGAATCGAAGTAAACTCTAGACTGATGGTCTCCTATGTCAGGGTCTTTCAGCTTTGTGCAAATTCAATTTGCACTCCTCCCTTTTGAGCAGGAGGGCAGGGAAAATGCTGGAACACTCCAATGGGCCAGTGCTGCTTCCTAGCAATAGCCCTGGAAAGAGGCTTCAGGCCCACTTGCCCCAAGTCTGGCCTGGACCTGTAGCTGCGATGCAATTTCCCACAGCTTCTCCTCAGAACCTCTTCTTGGGCTGGCCGGCCTCCTTCCCACAGCCCAAACCACCCGGTTTCCCCAGAACCTTCGGTCAGGCAACCTCTCCCCATCAAATGCTCTGCACTCTCCCCTCTGCCTCTCCACAGAGCCCCACTCCCCATCCTAGCTCCCCTTCTCCACAGGCTCTGCCTTGCTGCCCTCCATCCCAATTCATCCCCTCAGCTGACTCGGGTCATCTCATGGCTGATGTTCTGAATGTGACTCATAGCCACCCCTCCCACGTTCCCACCTTCACTGCCTCCTAGCAATTCTAAGCTCTCACCATACCACAGGACCCTTGCAAATGCCATTCTCTCTCCTCCCTCTCCCACTCAAACCTAAGATCTCAACTCAGATGTCAGTTGCACTCAGAGACCAGTCAGTGTAGGCCAGGGTTTTTGTTCTAGTCTTTCGTTTCCCTTTCTTTCCACACACTTAACTCCATGTGTATTTAAAGGATTATTATTAGTTAAGGTGTGCCTCCCTCATTAGTCTATAAGCTCTATGGGAGTGGAGCTGTCTACATCTGTCATCCTATCCCGAATACATAGCACAAAGCTTGGCCCAAAAGAGGGACTCATCTATGAAAGGAAGGAAGGAGAAAAGTTAAAAAAAAAAAAAAAAAAAAAAGGGAAAGGAGTGGCCTACAGTCACACTTAGTGGTGTAAGGATCGTTTAACAACTGGATCTCTGCAGAAAACATAAAACCCCGAGGTGTAGTGTTTGCCAATTCCATGGTGTAGATGCTCCCACCATGGCTGCCTTGAAGCCACCAACGGACATTCCTGAGTGTGCAGCTCGACTGGCTTGGAGTCAGCAGAGGCCAAGCGGCTCACGCTCACTGCTGGTTTGTGGCAATGCCAGGACTGACATTCAGAAAACCCATCGTGGTTTCAAATGGCATCAACTTTTGACTCAATCCTACTTTGGACTGAAGGCCAAAATGAATTGAGACCTGCAAAAAATGCTACAGACAAAAGAGGAAAAAGAGGGAAAAAAAAAAAAAGGAGAAAAAAGAGGTTTTCCAGCCAGCTCAGAACAAGAAGATGCAGGAGAGGTGAGCCCCACGGCGTGGGGTAGAGCGTTGGCTCCCAAAAGATGACAAGGGTTGCTTAACAACCGTTTAGCTTCTGGTCTTCCCACTGGCGTCAATGCCAAATGCAGTGTTTAGGATGTCGTTAGGAGCAAGTCAAAGCCTGCATGAAATGCGGGTCGTATCCAGGGGCCTAATATTTATTTCCCTTTCTAGCAATTTATCCTACTAGCTTAATCCAAGCAAAATGGGTATCTGCGACACCAAATGACAGAGGTACCAAGATCAAAAAAATATTAGAAGAAAATACGGGTCTTTTTCTAATATTCCGGGATTATGGAAGCCCTAAATCTAATGCAAAACCCAGAAACCCTAACAGAAAAGATTAAGTTGACTCTATACAAGCCAAAAGTTTCTGCATAACAAACACACCATAAAAAAAAAAAAAAAAAAAAAAAAAA
>NW_022589734.1:4255256-4338529 GCF_004348235.1 Phoca vitulina
ACACCATAAAAAAAAAAAAAAAAAAAAAAAAAAGACAAACAAAGAGCCAGGGGAAAAACATTTACAAGACATCCAGAGAGTTAATTAACCTTCTGCTTGGAGCACTTCTACCGTAACTTTTGTATACTTCTCCCCCAAAACACACACATAGGCAAAGGACCTCAGGAGGGCAGTTCAAAGAAAAGGAAACAAATGGCTCAAAAAATTTCAGACATGTTTAACCTCCTTCCTAACAAGAGGAATGCAAATGACAACAACCACCAAATACACCTCACAGATCCAACAAGGAGACCTTTCCAAGTGTGGTAAGTCCTTGGTCAGGGAGGGTATAGGGAACAGGACCTCCAGCTTGACGGATGGAAGCGGAAATTGGTAAGATCTCTAGAGAGAGCATTTAACAACATCTATTAAAATAAAAATGTAGCCTACTTTGACCTTCCACTTTTAAGAATTTCATGCATGCCAGAATTTCATTACATATTATATAACAGCAAAGACTGGAAACAACCTCAGCACCCCCTTGGTAGGTGACTACTTAAATAAATTATGGCTTGCCCATACAATGGAATACTATGCAGACATAGTATTACAGAAGCAAAATGAGGGGCTCTCTCACTGGTGATAACAGGCATAGAACAATGTATGTATTACATCATTGTTTGTGAGAGACAAATATATAAATGAAAATATACTTAGACTATTTCTAGAAGAATACATAAGAAACTGGTAACCATGGTTGCTTCTGAAGAGGGAAACTGGAGGCAGAGATGGAAGGCAATGTTACTATTATGGTCTGCTTTCTGTACCGTGTGCATGCATTATCTATTGGTCAATCTCTAAACAGAGAGCTGCATAAAGATGTTCACTACTGTGTTGTATACACTAGACAAAATAAATCAACCACCACTGGGATGACCTGACACTGGGTTATTTTTAAAATATTACTATTGCAATGAAATTGTAATTATTTTTAATCCTAATTAAATTGTACTGAATCACTTTAAATACTTTTAGACTTGAGCCCCAGAAAAAGAATACAAATTACTTCCCAGGATATTTAAACAACTCTCAGATGTACTTACAGGACGAAAGCCAGCAATCTTTGAGAATTCATGGAGAACAGAAGAAGTGTAAGAAGACCGGGGACGAACATCCCAAACTTTATATTATACAAAGAAAAAGAAGGGAGCTTAGAAAGTTTAGCAGCTGACATTGATTTTTGGCAACATTCCAAAGGCTATTCAAGGAAGTGGTGAGCACTGGAAACCAAGGAGGATTCACTCAGAACAACGCAGGATAATGATGCAAATTATTAAGAGGAATATTTTAAAGTCAGCGGTATTGTGTTTTTTTAACCTTGTGTAAAATCTTTGACAACCTGAGCTGCCTGGGGATGCTGGTGTGGGACAGGGAGCCATGTCCGGCCTCAGTTCTCCCAGAGCTGACCTCTCAGTGACTCAGAACTTTGTTAGATTTGTTTCGGAAGGGCATGGCTGGGATATAAAATGCAGAGCTATGAATGTCCCTGGGAAGTTGAACATAGGGTTCAACAGCTTCTGGCCCACTCTCGTACATGTTAACTGAATATCCAAGATAATGCTCAGTGTTAAGACTGGCCTTGGATTATTCAACATTCACAAAAGGAAGTAACATAATAAAAGGAAACGTTTGGAAAACTTTATAGGGTTGCACAAAAGAAAGGTGCATTATTATTTTGAAGGCATTGAAAATTTTGGAACAAATACCAAAGACCAAGGCACAAAACAGAAATAAGCAGATACTAACAGAAGACATCTAATGATGCAAAACTATTATGAAGAAACCTAAATTGTGTGCCATGTCACAGAAGCATAGCCTGAGAAATCCTTGACAACGCAATCCCACAAAGATTTGGTGACCATGGTCTCCAGATAGAAGCTTGTCGTGTTCACTGAAAGCCTTCATGCATCAACTGCAGGCTTTGTTAGTGGAAGCACAGTGTCCATCCATGCTCCCTTGTAGTTAGGGCACACAGGGCCTGCCAGGCTGTGTTCTGAGTGTCATGTTTAAGAGACACTCATGCCAAGGGGAGCAATCAGCATGGCAAATTCTGTCATGTGTGGAATGGCAGAAGTAGCTGGAGATTTTTTAGCCGGGAAAGAAACTTGGGTATTCTCCGATATCTGAACACCTATTATATAAAGGAAAAAGAATCCTTCAGAAGAGCAAGCCGTGCAAATAGGCATGAGATGGCCTGAGTTATATTCACCCCAAAACATGCTTGTCTGCATGGAGTGAGCTGCCTAGCCAATGGGGCCCTCCCTTCCCATCCTGGAAGGGGTACCCATGTCAGGGATGTTGATCAGGAGAGGAGAGAGGCTTGTCAGCCTGAAGATCCCTTTTAACTACAATAACCTGGGATTCTAACTGGCTTGGCAGTTTCAAATGTGCAGGTGCTATTACGACCTATATGTGATAAGCTGTGTACTATATATGACATACATTAATGATGTATATTTATATTTGTAATACAATATATATTCGTAATAAAATACATATGTATAATATAACACAATAAAACATAATACATGCCTGGCAGTTTTTCTGTATCCCCTCCCTCCCCAACACTTAGGGATAGAATAGGACACTTATTGGAGGGGCACATACAGGCTGAGGGGAATTGAATGACAGAGACATTGTGGGAGATTATTTTCAAGTGGCTAGACGATGGTATGGAGTGGGGAAAGAGAGTACAAAAGGCAACTTCTCGGACTCTGAACTTTCATCCACTGACGGAAGGTGCCACCTTGCACTTCTGCTCTTACAAACCAAGCTGACAGGCACCTGACCTCTAGAATTGCGCACCCATCATGGTATACGGTCCATATTTGTGCATCTGTGGGCACATCCAGCTGAAGCTGAAAGGCGGCCTCAGTATATGCCAAATGTGCTTAAAGAGCTCTTTAAGGCTTTTGTTATGGAATCGAACACTGTAGAAGGACAGTCCTTTATTTAGATCTGATTTGTGCGAGAAAATCAGTATGTCCTTTCTAGCCTTTATCTTACAAGAAAATGTGTCTCTAACTATTGTCCCGAGGTCTTCAGCTCCCAGTCTTGCCCTGTCAGCTACAGGTAAGCATGACAGAGCTCTGAAGCAGCCCCAAAGCATAGGGCACACATTACTGCCATCTTTGACCCTCCTGAGTGCTAATTTAGAAAAATTGGCCAGCTCTCCACTGTGCCTTTAAAGCCTGTTTCAAGGACTATTTTAGTCCTCTCATCCCCGCCATCCGGCAGTCCCTGGGTCCCCACCACCAGGATAATGATGCTCTATCCCTCCTCCTAACTTTCAAGTTCCCCTGGCCTCTGACCCCAGGACAGAGCACCCTCTAAACACGTTTGCTTTGATCTCTATTATTCCTCCTCTACTTTAAAAAGGGGTTTAAAGTATTTGAAAATGTCACCAAATCCTTACTTGCACAGACATACAAAGGGTGTTAAAATAGTCTCTGTAGTCATTGTTCTGAATTTTTTCCATACTGGTAACAAAAAAACCAAAAAAACAACAACAAAAACAAATGTTGCCCAGCATGGACGGGAAACAGAGTCACAGGAACACATTTGGAAAGGAGAGGCACTGGGTCTGGGGCTGGGGGGTGTCAAGGTGAACCAAGCCTGAAGGATCTTCCCCATTAACAGCTAATCCTGTCAGTTCCCACAGGACAGATCATTTCTTGCCAGGTTGGTACATGATTAAAACAATGATTATGATGATGTAAGAGTTTCATCTTACACATCCATGAGTTACAACTGTTTACTAACACTCATTTGGGGGGAAAAAGCACATGCACACTGTCACACTTCAGTCTCACGTTTAAACAAAGCATTTAAAACTCAGAACTGCCCAGAAGGGGAGGGGAGGTCTACACTTACTTTGAAATACAAATTAGTTATTTAAAACACAGAAGGGACAAAAAACCCAAATTGCTTAATAAATGTCTCTTGTATGTTAAGAAAAATCAGAAAACACAGAGGTCTCCGGGATTGATTTTTCTGCCCGCCACACAGCTCCTCTCAAAAACCACTGCTGCTCATTTCACACAATGCAGTACCTCTGCCAGAGGGGCTCCTTCTGGACTCTGAGCAAGGCGGTTGCTCAGCTAAAGCCTCCCAGGGTCTCGATGCTTCAGACAAAAGCAGCTGCTATGTGGGAGTGGCGGTGGTCCGGGGACACAAAACAAATTCTTAGTTTCCTTCCTATACTCTAGAGATACTCCTGAAGTCCCGAGAAGACATTTGAGGGAACACTGGAGTGGCAAAATCTAAAGTCAAAAATAGCAAATCTTTGGAGAGGAATGAGCACGATGAGAAGGGAAAGGGAATTTGCAAAAGCTCTTTGCTTCTGTGGCTCTTAACTTGGGTTCTTTAGTTGGCTTTAGCCTGTTTGCAAACCCAGCACGGGATGACTGTGGTCTGCCAGAAAGAAGAACATCTGGGAATATGACATTAGTCCCATGGATAGATATTTCTTTGTGGGAGACCACTAGCCTGGCAGAAGACTAGAACCGAGATCCTGGCTCCAGGCGTCAGACCCTGAATGAGGCGAGTCTTCCAGAGCTGGCTGGCTGACAGGTCAGCGGCCTCACCTTTCTTGAGGGCCACCCCTGCCTGAATGAGGGTGACAGCTGGAAGGGTAGGGGAAGGGAGCTCAAGTCATTTTGGGGGGAGGGGCTCTCTTTCCAAACGTGCACTCGGGCAGGAGTTTGGGTGCAAACTAGGAAAGGCCATGGAGCCCCCTTAGGATTGGGAGGCAGCTTCCCCGAGGAAGGCAGCGAAAAGCCCCCGCCTCACACCCAGGCAAATGCATCTCGTTTGGGGGACGGAGGATTAAGCCAATGCCAGATGCATGTACACACAGGGTAGCATCGCTTTAAGGGACCTCGGTCTGCACGGAGGGAGACCCAGGGCAGGGTGGAGGAGAAGATCCAGGAGTGAAAGGCTCAGGAGAAGGACGCGGGGCCGGGGCGGGCGCAGCTCTTACCTTGCTGACCACGTTTTGGACGAGGCCTGTGCGGATGCCGTAGTCCCACGCGTGGCAGTCGCAGTTGGAGGCGTTGTCCCCCTTGTCCGGAGGGGACGGCAGGGGTGGCGTGTCACCCCCGTCCGCACCGCTGCCGTTGCTAAGGTTGCCCGCGGCCCCCCAGGAGGCAGTGGAGAAGGGGGTGGTCGGGGGGCTGGTCCAGTTGGCCACGTCGCCGGCGTCCCACCGGCCTGTGGCGGTGACCCCCGCCAGCTCCGCGCCTTTGCCGGCCCCGCGGCACCAGAAGTTCGGCTGGTCCAAGAGGAAAGAGTCCGAGAACTGGCTGAAGCCGATGAACAGCGCCGGGATCCAGGTGAGCAGCACGAGGGTCTTCTGGTAGCCCCCGCCCAGGCCCCCGAGGAAGGGCAGCACCGACCCGTCGTAGTCCAGCAACAGGAGGCTCGGGGCCCCCGCCGCCGCCGAGCTGCAGCCCGGGTGCGGGCCGCCGGCGGCGGGATGCGGCGCGGGCAGCGGCTGGATCTCCCCGCCACCGCCGCCGGGGCCCGCGCGTCCCCCGAGGGGCGCCGAGGCCGCCGCGTCCCCGGGCGGCAGGGAGCCGTTCTCCTCGGCCGGGGGCGGCTGCCGCCCGGGCCCGCCGCCCGCCGCCTCGCGCCGCCGGTCTATCGCCATGGCCGGGGCCCACGGCGCCCGCAGAGGCGCATAGAAGCGCGGCGGAGGCTCCCGCGGGCGCCCCGGGCAGAGCGCGCCGGGCCGGGCGCCCGCAGCCGCCGCCGCCGCCGCCGCGGAGGAGGGCCCGCGGCTCGAGAGAGAGCGCTCGGCCGCCCCGGCTGCTTCAGTCCGCCCCCATGTCACCGGCCCGGACCCTGCGCCCCGAGCGCTGCGGCCCCGCTCGGGCGCCGGGCAGAGGGCGGGCAGAGGCCGGCCCGGGCCCTCAGCCGCCGCCGCTCATCGGCTCCGCGGCCCGGGCGCCGGCGGCCGAGGCCGCCGCTCTCCGCTGCTCCGCGCCGGCCGCAGGAGGAGGAGCGGACGCCGCGCCTAAGCCGGGCGGCTCGGTGCCCTGCGGACAGCTGTGCGGGCGGCGCGGGCGGCGGTGCGGGCAGCGTCCGCTTCTCCCCGGGAGCCCAGGATGTATTTATCCGGCCTCGGGCGCCTCCCGGAAGCCGCGAGCTCGGGTCCCAGGCTGCCGAGCCGGCCGCGCTCTCCGGCTCCGGGAGCCGGCCTCCCTCCTCCTCCTCCTCCTCCCCTGCCCCCCGGCCCGCCCCCTCTCCCCCCGCCGAGGTGGAGGTAACCGCGGCACCTGCTGCGCCCTGCTCCTGCGCGCGAGCGCCCCCTCCAGCCGGGTCGCGCCGCCGCCGCCGCCGCGGGATCCACGAGAGGGGGCGGGGAAACGGGACACCCCGCGCCTGCCTGGCTGGAGGATCCCCTGTTGTTCCCCTTCCGCGCCGGGCGAGGCGGGGGAGGAGCAGGCGCGTGGAGCGGCGGGCGCGGGTGGGCTGGGGGTCCCGGAGGAGTCGGCTTGAGCGCCAAGGGTGTGAGGGGGGTTGTCTTCGAGGCTGGGCTCCCGAAGCCGCGAGGGGTTTCCACCCACCCCCGTGTGCCGGGTCTCGGTGACCTCTGCTCGCTTCAGAGGCGCCCACTACCCGCTGTCCACACCCCACTCCCGGTCCTGAGCCCAAAGTCGCTAGCATTCGGGAGCAAACCCCTCGCACTTTTTTCGGGGTTCGGATAATGGTTGATTTTTGTGTCCGCGGAGCAGTGTCAAGAATGCGCATTGGCCAATTGCAGGTCGCTGGTCACCCGCAGTGTGGGGTCACCGGCGACCGATCGCGGCACCTGACTCCCAAATCGCCATGTCTTCCCCACTCTGTGTAAGTACAATGCTAGAAGGATACATCGTCCGCACGAGTTATACTGTATACACATAAACGTGAATGGTGATGGTATTCCCCACCCCCTCCCCAAGGTCTTGAATTCATGTTTCGAACGCCAAGTGCACAGGCGCACACGTCTACATCCACACACATGAAGACAAACCTCTCCCACCTCTCCCGTGCTCCAGCTCGAACCTTGCCCAGCCAGCACTATATAAATAACACCAGCCCTGCGGCAAACGGCTGCATTAGCATATTTCCTCCTGCACCCGGGCCTGGCAGAAATGAGAATAGCGTGGCACCTTTCACCCCGGCGTCCCCACATGTTGGAGACATTTCACATTCTGAGAAGTTTATTAATGGAAGTCTTAGAGCGATCCATTTCCAGTATGATTTGGGGGGGGGGGGGATGTGAAAGACATGCTTTGGCTTTACAAAGGAATACACTCTCAGCTACGCATACTGAATGTATTCGTTTGCATTTCAATTATTCGCTTACATTTTTAACCTGCAGTTCTTTTTTGTTGTGGGCATCAAGTGCTTACTACTAAAATACTGGCACATCCGCGAAAATTATTTCTGAAGTCTGTTAGTGAGCTGGGCCTTGGGGATGGGAGGAGGTCATGAACTTTTCTGAGTAGCTGAGAAGGGGAGATTAGATAATTGTGGGCCAAAGGGGCCCATGTGGCTGCAGAAGATACCAAACCTCTGAGAAATGGGTCTCCAAACCCGCACATATTTAAAGAGCTTTTGGGGGGTGATAGGGCACATTGTATAGTAATGATTTATTTTCCAAGTTCATATTATTTATTACCTTGATTTTTTTTCTTTTCTCCCCTCTCTCCCTTAGAAGAGATAATAAATACAAAGTGTTTACCTTGCCCAGAACAAAGTACTTAATAAATGTTAGCTGTGTCTTATTACCACAATTACTATTCTATAAAATTTACATTTTATTTCTGAATTTAAATATAACTTTACAGATATTTATTTCCTCTTCAGCGGCTGATTTTTCCAGTAGAGTTCTAGTTTGTGTTGGGTTCTACCACTGTACCCCAAGGCACAAGGACCCATTTGTTTTCTTAGAACTCATCACAAAATAAGCATTGCCAGTGACCTTGATGGTCATTCCAATCATAATAATAAATAATATTGAACTCTGCAGGGTTAGTTTTCAAATACACACTCTCATTCAGTCCTCGTGAAACCCCCAAGAGGTGGGTCTCCCAGATGAGGCTTCAAAGGTCAAATGTCTACCAGATCAAAGAGTTGGCCCACAGCAGAGCCAAAAAACGGGCTTTGAACCCAGACCTTCTGACTGGGCATTCCAGGGTGTCTCTATTTTAACATGCAGGGACAGATTATAATACCATAGGAAGAGTTTGGGGTTTGGGGTTTTTTTTTAAATTTTTTTGAAAAATTTTATTTTTAAGTAATCTCTACACCCAGTGTGGGGCTCAAACTCACAACCCCGAGATCAATAGTCGCACACTCCACCAACTGAGCCAGCCAAGCACCCCAGGAAGGGTTTTAGGAGGTATTTGTTAATATGCATTTTTAGGTGGGAGAAACCCTAACCCTGGGGTGAAGTTTCATTGCCAAGCTGCTATTAGTCCTTGTCCCAAAAAGGTGATAAAGTCCTCAAATGGGGGGCAGTTAAGTTCAGTCGGTTAAGCATCTGCCTTCTGCTTGGCTCTGGTCATGATCTCAGGGTCCTGGAATGGAGCCCTACATGGTATCCCTGCTCAGTGGGGAGTCTGCTTCTCCCTCTCCCTCTGCCCCTCCCCCAGGTTTGTGGGTGCCCTCTTTCTCAAATACATAAATAAATAAAATCTTTAAAAAAAAATCCTCAAATGGTACAGTCCCAGAATTAAGAGGCACACCAGAAAATGGTACCCTCTAAGATCCAAGCTAAAAGGAACCAACATAAAATGTTTGCAATTAGCCATCTGCAGTGCTGACCCAGCCCTGACTTACCTTGTAATTAAGTTCCTGATTAGATTAGAGGTTTGACTAAATCCCTCTCAGATCAACATGTTCCCCGCCCCAAATGTAGTCAAGATCAAAAAGTAACTAATTTAAATTAAACTGGGCTTCAATTCATTAAGACATATCACAAATGACTTCTTGGAGGAACCTAGAATACAAGGAGTGAAGAAGAGGAATTTTAAACTCTGATAACCTCCAGGGTAAGTATTTAGGTTCACCAGCTAGTATGGGGCAGCCTGTCAGGCACCTGCTATCACATTACCCTCTTTTCCTTTTCTGGGTGGTAGCTTCAAGTGCTAGTTTTCTCATTTACTTCTTTATTTACTACCTCCTACATCTAGATAGGTCCTTCATATTTGTACTCAGCTGTATTTCTGGTGCCTAAAACAGTGCTTGGCACATGCAAGGCGCTCAATACACTCAAGACACTCAATTTGCTAAATATCAGGTTATTATCACTTGATATTATCATCAAGGTTCCTACAGCTCTGTTTACTTTGATTCTTAAGTCACCAAGCAACCTTTTCCTATTTGCTTAGTCTCTCAGATACAGTGCTCAGATCAGCCAGCATGAGAATCCATTTGAACAATTATATTTCTTATTATAAGTTATTGTGGTCAATGGGTTAGCTCCCTGTGTGAAGTTCTTGTGCGCGGTTATCAGCTTGCATACGATTGGCCTGGAAGCCAAATGCAGCTCACAGACCACACACAATGTTCCCAGAAAAACAATTGTCAACATTTGAAAATTGACTTCATTGTCCTATCTTTAAAAACCTTTCCCTTTCTGTAGCCCTTCGGAGCTCACATCTGTGAGCATGTATCTGTGTGTTAGTGTTTTTTATTTATACTTGAAATGAATTAATAAAGCTGATTTTATCTTTAAAATTTACTCTGTTGAACTTTTGTTACTTAACACTGTGAAGAAGCTGAGCCATTCTCTCTTGCTTTGAAAGCATGTTAAATAATCTATCAGTTTGTAATCTCCTAAAAATTGAGAAAATAAAGAAATGAAAGATACCACCTAATCACGAATACACTTGAACAATTTTATTTCCTTGGAGATAACAGGAGGAAAAAAAAATGCAGCTTACTTCTAAAGTTGATAGAAATCTAATTTTAAGTCCTCCATAATTCTGTAAAAGTGAGTTCCAAGGAATTGATTGGTGTCAGGGTTAATTAACTTAGAATGTATAATACTAGTCATAGCAAATGGATTTCACATTAGTTTTACTTATATGTTCACTTTTTAAAAAATTTATTTACATTATTTCTACACCCAACATAGGGCTTGAACTCACAACCCTGAGATCATGAGTAACACGCTCTTCTGACTGAGCCAGCCAGGCGCCTCTATATGTTCATGTTTTTTATTTATACTTGAAAATAGATAGATACCACAGTTTCGAATATCATGTGTCTTTCTTCTTTCTTACCACAGTTTGACCTCCCTCTTTCAAGTAGTTGTTTGAAAGTAGGTTATCTTGATTTGGGTGGGGGGTAGGAAAAAGTGATATGAAATTACTTCAAACTCTAAATGTGTATACTTGAACATTACTTACATCATCCTTTGACTTTTGGAACGTTAACTCTGACTTTCGAACAAGGAATTTGACATTTACAAGACCTATCATAAACGAAAATGAAAAAGCTACTTTTGTTCGGTGGCAGAAGTAATAAAAATGTCACGTAATCTATCCAAAGGAAAACTACAGGTAATATCTTAAGAAAAACTTACTCAGTGAGTACCACCAAATTCATCCTTCCTGATCAAAAGGCCAAGTAAAAGAAATAACAAAATGAAGATAAGACTTCCATGCAAAAAGCTATTCAATTGTGTGATTGATAAGGCCGAATTACTTTTAAAAGCTTGGTCAAAATTTAATTTTGAGCTCCTTTAATTGAGTTAAAAAACAATTAGTATAACAAATCAATCTAGAATTTGATGTTGGCTTTTGTTTGCTAAAAATCACAGATGTCACATTTGCCTTATTGTGTTTAAGAATGTTCTTTGTCACACACACACACACACACACACAGAAAAAGGATAGGTAGGATGCCAGGACTGACAGATGAACATTATATGTTTCATTCCAGCATAGAAACAGCCTCTGTTGCTTGGGAGAATCATCCCAAAATTAGCAAATGAACCTCAGGTTTCAAGTATGGATGTTGGGGCTTTCCTCAATGAATAGGCAATCTGAAGATAATCATTGCCAGGAGGGTTTGTGGGAACAAAAATCAAGTAACAAAGGTTTAGAGAAAGAGACCTTCACTTCCTAAGATAGATAAAATAATGCTCTTTAAAAGAACACTTTTCCCCTCTTTCCCTACTAATTCTAAATGGAGATGAAGAAAAACTCACTACTGGATGGTCTAGGTGTTCTAGCCAAATCTAAATCTATTCAGCTGATTTCCTTCAAGGACTAGAAGCTAGAAGAGTATGAGAGTAAGGAATAATCCCAAATGAGGTAAATCATAGACCCAGAATATACTTTCTGAGGCAAAACGTTTTAACTAAAAAAAATTTTTAGATATTTTTTTGTCTCTAATAAGGTTGGTTTGAATTTATGGCTATTAGATAGTCCTGAGAAACCTTTTGTATTTAAAAAATTAGCCATATATGCATATTATTGTCCCTCTAAACTGTGGGCCACCGAATAGTGCTTTGAATAGAAATTTAGTGTTTCTATAGCAAAATAATACATAATATATAAAGTCACTGAAGCATTTTTTGTTAACAATATTTTTAAAAATGAAACTAAGTTTTTAAACTTGAGTAAAACACCTTTGCTATTTCAAAAGGTTATTTAACACCCCAGTAGCAATGAGCGCACCTAGTACCAATTCTTGGTTTCTAATACCATTCTCCAATAAAAGGAACCAAGGCTCCTTGGAGAAATGGTTGATTCTAGGACTGGGGCAGGAAATATACAAGATGAGCCCAGGGCACCTTGTAGTGCCTCAAAGTAAGAAACTGCTGACTGTCCCCCACCCCGCCCCAGACCCCAGTGACAGGGTTGTGTCACAGGAACCAACTGAAAAGAGCTCCTAATTTGAACAACAAAATGAAATAGTGTTGTATAATGACCCAAAGTCTAAAATAACTACTCATGAATCCATACTGATATAAATAAATGATGGAATAAAGAAAGAAATGGGAAGATGAGACAAATCTCCCATGCAGAAGAATCCCAAAGAATGTATGTAGATAGACAGCCCTCGAGGAGGTCAAGCATGACTCTCAAGAGCGGGCTATACAGCGTATTTCTTTCCAAAATGGAGCGTATGGAAAGGGAGGGGGAAAAGAGAGAGAGACCTGATAATCACTACCTCAGTTAGGTGACCAAGATCAACATCAACAGTGATAAGACATGTTGATAGCATGTAGCCTCCATAGGATGTGATGAAAACAGCTCTTTTTTTTTTTTTTTAAGATTTTATTTATTTATTTGACACAGAGAGAGAAAGCACAAGTAGGCAGAGAGGCAGGCAGAGAGAGAGGGAGGAGCAGGCTCTCCACTGAGCAGGGAGCCGGACATGGGGCTCGATCCCAGGACCCAGGGATCATGACCTGAGCTGAAGGCAGCCGCTTAACCAACTGAGCCACCCAGGTGCCCCAAAACAGCTCTTTATCTCTGTGATCTTCCTCCCCAAAACCCATAACCCCAGTTTAACCATGAGGAGAACATCAGACAAGTCCCAATTGCAGAACATTCTAGAAAATACCTGACCAGTACTAAAAACTGTCCAGGTGTCCAAAAACAAGGAAAGTTTGAGAACCTATCACAGCCAAGAGGAGGCTAAGGAGACATGATGATCAAAGTGTAACGTGGCATTCTGGAAGGGATCCTGGAATAGAAAAAGGACATTAGGTAAACGCTAAGAAAATGTGAGTGAACTATAAAATTCAATTAATAAAAATGTATCAATATTGGTTCATTAGTTGTGACAAAGATAAGATGACAATAATAGGGGAAATTAGATGTGTGGCATATGGGGACTGTCTGTCCTATCTTTGCAACTTTTTCTAGAAGTTGAAAACTATTCTAGGGCACCTGGGTGGCTCAGTTGGTTAAGCATCTGCCTTCAGCTCAGGTCATGATCCCAGCGTCCTGGGATCAAGTCCCACATCAGGCTCCTTGCTCAGCCGGGAGTCTGCTTCTCCCTCTGCCCCCCCCCACCCCGCCTCTGCTCATGCATGCTCTCTCTCTCAAAAATAAATAAATAAAATCTTTTTTTAAAAGTCTAAAACTAGGGGCACCTGGGTGGCTCAGTCGTTAAGCGTCTGCCTTCGGCTCAGGTCATGATCCCAGGGTCCTGGGATCGAGCCCCGCATCGGGCTCCCTGCTCAGCGGGAGGCCTGCTTCTCCCTCTCCCACTCCCCCTGCTTGTGTTCCTGCTCTCTCTGTGTCTCTCTCTATCAAATAAATCAAATCTTAAAAAAAATAAAAATAAAAAAATAAAAGTCTAAAACTATTCTAAAATAAACATTTTTTAAAAAAACAAGGTGATTTAACAGTCTTTCCAAGCATTAATATTTCATTAAAGTGTAAGTCAGTAACTTTGCTCTGTACAGGTCCTATCTCTGTGATGATATTTTGAATCAAATAAAGATTTAATGGTTTGTAACCCAAAGTTGATGGGGGAGCAGAAGAAAATGTAAATAACTGAAAAATAAATGTTAATAAAAGCTTGTTATAGTAATTGATTTTTTAAAATACTCTAAAACGTTAAAAGATACCACCAGCAAACTTGTCAGCTGGGGTCCAGGCTCTGGTCTAACAGGCCAGACAGCCCAGGGGAGCCTCAAGCCCCATCTGGAAAACCTGGCAACTATCACTTCGTCTCGATTCCCCTTTCATTTGAGTTACATTCCCATATTTTGTTGTGTTTTCATCATAGATGTAGAAGTGCACTGAAACCAAGTTTCCCTTTAACTTCTCAGAGATGTTTTCTTCCTGTCTTGTTAACCTCCTCAAAGTTTCCATTTCTTTAAAGTTAACATAGAACCTTTAGGGAGGCGGCAAAATACATGGGTATGGAAGAACCAGCACACTTTTAGGTAATGTAATAGAACGGCCTGTAGCCTCCAGCTTAACGGTCTTTGACAGTCTTTTTATCAGCCAGAAAATGTTAAGCATATAAATTTAAGGGCATTCAAGTAAAACTCCATTTTCTAGGATGTGTCCTAAAGGGCAGGGCTCCTGATTTATATGTCTCAACAGCCCCACTGCGGGTCACAGGGCCTGGCACTCCATAAATATTTGGGGAATGAATGAATGAATGAAGAATGGGATGATAGATAGCATTTTGTCAGGGAGAGAAGAGGAAACAGTGTATTCCAAGTTGAAGGGACAGCAGGAATGAAAATTCAAAGGTAGTAGCGAGAATTGCATATTTGGAAAATTTTATGGACCTCACGGCATTTCTATGATAATATTATATATTAATATAATTTATAATAATATAGTATTTATAGACTAAGATTTGATGATACTATTTAAAATATAGACACTATGAGTCTTGAAGTTAAGAAAATCCTAGGGAGAGGCACCTGGGTGGCTCAGTTGGTTAAGTGTCTGCCTTCCCCTCAGGATCCTGGGATGGAGCCCCGTGCTGGGCTTCCTGCTCAGCGGGGAACCTGATTCTCCCTCTCCCTCTGCCTGCTTCCCACTGCTCATGCTCTGTCTGTCTCTCCCTCTCATAAATAAAATCTTTAAAAAAAGAAAAGAAAAGAAAAGAAAATCCTAAGGAAATACCTCATTAAAAAAAAAAAACCTTATGGAGGTATATTTTACATAGACACATTTTAAATGTACAGTTTCGTGATGTATTCACCTATGAGACCATCACCCCAATCAAGATACAAAACATTTCACTCACCCAAAAAAGTTCTGTTGTGCCTCTTTGCAACCAATCTCTCCACCCCACACGTGACCTTGGCAACTACTGAACTGTTTTCTCTCACTATAGATAAGTTTTTCCTGTTGTAGAACTTATGATAAATGGAACTAGACAGCACATGCTCTCTTGTGTCTAGCTTCTTTTACTTAGCATGACACATACGAGGTTCACCCACATGTTGTTGCATGTCTCAGTATTTTATTCCTTTTTATTCATTGCTGAGTATTGTTCCATCGCGTGACTATGCAAGAACTTGTTATGCGTTCTGTTAACGGACGTTTGGGTTGTTTCCAGTTTGGGGCTACTTTGAATAAAGCTTCTATGAACCTTTGTCTATGGTTCATTTTCATTTCTCCTGGGTAAATATCTGGGAGTAGGGCTGTATAGTAAGTCATGTCTCACTTTTTGAAAATGATACCTCGGAGGTCACCAACCCACAAAAATTGTCCTTATGGCCACTATTAAACAAAGAATCCAGGGCTGGCGAGGGCATCATGTGAGCCAGCATGGAACAGCTTACATGTTTATGAAATTAGAAAGATGCTTGTATTCTTTGAGGACACAAGTAGCAATGAAGAGATGCCATAGAATATGCTGGTTAGTGAGTCTAAAATTAAAGTGAGGGGCGCCTGGGTGGCTCAGTTGGTTAAGTGACTGCCTTCAGCTCGGGTCATGATCTCGGGGTCCTGGGATCGAGCCCCGCGTCGGGCTCCCTGCTCAGCGGGAGGCCTGCTTCTCCCTCTCCCACTCCCCCTGCTTGTGTTCCCTCTCTCACTGTCTCTCTCTGTCAAATAAATAAAATCTTTAAAAAAAATAAAATTAAATTAAATTAAAGTGAATTCTTTACACGTCAGTATCTGAAAAGTGATTTATTTTAGGCAGCATCCTAGGGTCTCATCATACTTCCTTACATAGCAAAACATGTATAGGAAATTACCAATACTGTCAGGGCATTAGTATTTTTTTCATACCCAAACTATAGAAAACCCAAGGCAAACTGACTTATGCAAAAAAGGGACTTTATTAGCTTATGTAACCAGAAAGATCAAGGCTTGCATGGCTTTAGGCATGGCTAAATCCTGGTCTGTTTCCACCTCTTGGATTTCTTTTCTTCTCTGTGACCTTCATTCTTAGACTCTGTGTGGTGTTTCCCCTGCTCACCCTTGGCAGCTCCAACAGGAAGAGAATGCCTGTTTTCTAAAAGCTCCAACAATATCACCGCCAATCTCATTGGCTCTGATTTATGGCTGGTTGGGTCAGCACTATTTTTGAGTGTGGTCTCCAGCCTGTGATGCTCTGATTGGCCAGGCTTAGTCACATGTCATGGAGGTGGCCTTACCCTCCTCCAAGCCATGATGATTGAAAGTGGAAGAGTAGAATTGCCCAGGCCCGGTTACGGGAAGGACAAACAACAATGTCCATTTCCATTGTTCCCTGTTAGAAATTATGTGCAAATTCTAGATTTTTAAATATATAGAAATCATCGTGGGTCCCCAAGCTAAAACAGAAAGTAGGTGAGTTGCTAGTTACAAACTGTGTCAGGAAATCATCCTCCTTTTCAGGATAACAGCAAAAAAATTAGAGGGAACTGCTACCCCAAGAACCCATAGGACTCCAAATTAAACCCTATCTTTCATCTAAAGCAAGTCGGAGAGCACTATTAACATGGCCCATCATTAGGTGAAAGGGATGCAGGACCTTCTGAGGCCTTCTTGGCTAAGGTGACTGAGGACGATGCTCTCAGGGCTTTGCTCAGATCCCTCAGGGCCCTTTTAACTATTTTTGGAGGTCTGGGGGTTGGAGAGAGGGAAGCCAGCTTTAAGGGGCTTTTGCTTCCATCATCCTGCAACTGAGACTTTTTCCCAAAGCGTGGCGCTTGGATTACTGAAGCCTATTTGCCAGGAGAACGGGAAGTCCCGGGGAGTATAGCTCCCCCTTAACCTGTGACAGGTGAATGTGGGACAACAAAAGCCCCAATTCCCTTGCTGGCTTCCTTGCACATAAAGCCCCATTTCAGGGTCTGCCTCTAGGCATCAAACCCAAGAAATACTTGGTAGGAAAAGAGAGCATCTGAAGTCAGACTTCCTGACTATTTGTCCCAACCTTCCAACCTTTTGGTGGTGTGAGCTTGAACAAGTCATATCACTTCTGTGAGCCTTGCTTTCCTCAACTGTAAAATGGGAATAATTGTAATATCTGCCTCACCCACCTATCACACAGGGTTGCTCAAGAGCAACCTTGCAAATGTAAGCAGTCACGCTAACAGCCAGTATTATTTAGGTGCTATCAGAAGCGATCATCTTGTCCCCAACCACCTAAGATAACTATACTGAGTTTATCTGATGCTTCATCACCACAAACCCAAGGTCATATTTCAATAGCAATCAAATAGAGAAAAAAGGTTGGAATCCCCAGTAGACATTTCATTCCATTAGCTCTGCTAAATAATTCTACAGTAGAGTCAGACAGACACAGAGCTTGAGTTTGCTGCCTGTGGTCAGACTTCCTGGTAGTGAATGTTTGCTGGCCCAGACCTCTGTGGATTGTCCTGAGATCCCGGTTGTCTCTCTTTGGCCAGGGCAGGTAAGCCGGTCCTCCATCTTGTCTACCAGGCTAAATAAACATCACGAAGAGTGCAGAACCATCACACTGTGTGTCGTCCACTGACTCAGCCCACCCTAGGAGCCTTCCCTGCTCCCTGCCCTCAATTTTGGCAGATCTGATGCTAGATCCTGGCCTTCCCTCATCCTGCTTGCCTTATCTTGCCACAGACACATTGCTCTGCATCTTTGACAGAACCAGAAATTGGACACATTCCTCATAAACTTAATAACGATCACAGCTACCATTTCTTGAGTCCTCCAACACCTTTCTATACGTGTGTTACCTCGCTTAAAGTACCCTGCACACCTATGAAGGAAGCACCATTGCACCATTTTGGAACGAAGAAGGCAAGTGTTAAAGATGTTAGGTAACTTGCCCAAGGTCACACAGTATCAGAACCAGGACTCACACTCGAAACTCAGAGCAGCCTCGTGTCAGAGCTCAGGATTCTAGGTCACAATAATAACCCCCCCCCCCCCCCCCGCCAGCCCTGGTAGGAGAGAGCTCCACGAAGCAGAGAATTCTCACAGATCTCTGTGATTCAATTGGGTGAATATCCAGATCCAACAGGTCTCATCCCCAGCCAGAGAATTGCTGCCCCTTTCTCTCCCCATCTTCCCGGCAGAAAGTCACACCTAGTGGGCTTCCTTGGCCCGTGTGAGTGCCCTTGCTTCTGGAACCAGCTTCTTCTCTGCTCTAACACCCACGGCCTTGGGAAACCCCAAAGGGCTTCCCTACAGGAAAATGCCCACTTACAGATCTGCAGGCCATGACTGTCACCCATCGCCCTCCCTGGAGACATCTCTGAGCCCCTGGAGCTCTCTAGGAATTGTTTACCTCGTTGAAGGGTTAATGTCAGCATTCACCTTTAGTCAGTGAACAAAACAGAACTCTATACAATGAAGCTTCTTACAAATTTGCCTGATTCCCTTTTGTTTCAGGTTCAGAAATATTCTCCCACTGAAAAGGCTCTGGAGTACAAAATTCTGCGTCTCCCTCTGTCTTCATTGTGTGAGATGCTCAGAAAATCCCACTGTTGCAAACAGAACTAACCAGAAGCACACATGAAATACTTCAATCCCTCACTTTTCTCACGAGGCCTTAAGGATTCACCATCTCAGCCTGGAGCCAGAGCTGGTTTGAGTCGTCAAGGGAGCCGAGCATACATCTCGAGATCCTGGGGGAACCTTTCTACAGGAAAGATCCAAAAAAGGAGAATCTAAATTCCATTACCAGTGAATCTATTTTTTGTTTTTGCTCCCCCCCGCACCTAATTCAGTTAAAAAATGCCTTGCATCAGATGAGACTTTTACACATAGAAATAGACATTTTCAAACGAGCAGGCCTGAATGTGTACATACGAATCTCGCTCCTCTTCAACAGAGGACAATAGTCTCATAGAAAAGGTGCAGCCATTGTTCAAACCTTTCTTGGCCCTCTCTTCTGGAAATTGCATTTGGAGTCTGTGGCACAACCTTTTGAATATTTTCTCCTGTGAAGTTTTTTTTTACGCTCTTGACTTTAAGAAAAAGCGGCTAAAAGTCAATTGAAACCAAGTTTAGCGATTAAGCTGAGAAATATCATTTGGGGCTAAAAATGATCTGTGAGTATAAAATGAGGAGGAAGAATGTCTTGTCCTTACGGTTGCTCTGATGGTAATGATTATCTTCAGAGGCACACAAAAGCTTTTCGGGAGAGGAACCCTCACCCTCTAACAAGGCAATTCGAGATCAGGCCCTGGCTAACTGCTAAAGAACTTTCTTCTCTGGCCCCACTTTAAAATCCTACCCCTTTTTGATCTTCGCCAGGTGTTTATCCTTCACATTTTCATTTAATTAGAGTGACAAGTGTCTGAACCTCAAGAGAAATGGGTGAAGAATTTAAATCCTTCCTTGCCCATGTGTCCTCCACATAAAGGTATGTTTGATATTTGCCTTTCCTCGGGTGGGCCTTGCTTTCTAACTGCGGTAAGATAAAAGGATAGAGTACAAAGTCCTGTTCCTCTGTGCTCTCTCTCTTCTCCTCTTTTTATTTTTCTGCTTTCAAAGGAGTAAACATGTGATGGGTTCACATTCCCACCTAATTAAATCTCAGGGTGTGAAAGCTTGCTGATGGTGAGTTGGCAAGTTTCAACAGCAATGCACCTTTATCCAGACTTTGATAGGGATCTTCGGTCATGTCAGGGTAACATGCTGACCAGCTCCTTAGGCCATTTCGAGAAAAGAATTCAGGTGGTTCCTGTTCCTCTTCTAGCTACTGTGGTTTCTGAACTCCATCAGATGGCTCTCATTTTCCCTTTCAACACTGATTCCTCACTCCCTTCTGGAAGTGTCTACACTGGAATTCGGCTTCACTGCTTGAAGGTCTCTGTTGCTAAGAGATGCTGTTTTGCTGTAAACCCAAGTGTGAACTCACACCAATTACGGCCTTTATGTCGCTTTGCAAATAGCCACTTGTGCTCATGCCCAGGGCAAGGAGGACATTCTTTTCATTTGTTTCAAGAGCTGCCTGAAGGTGGCCATCAATGGTGGCTGGTCAAAGAGAAGAGGAGAAGCAGCAGCCCGTTCAGGGTTGGGCTTGTTACTGATTTGTTAGTGCACTACAGCTGGTTTTCTTCCAAGACAACAACAACAAAGAAAATAACTTCTCCCTTTCTCAGGCGGGAAATACAATGTTTGAATGATAACAAATAATGAAGCTAGATGGAACCTCTCGTCACCTACCTGAAATCTCCTCTTCTGGGAGAGGAAACCGAGGCCCCAGAGAAATTGAATCCTTTGACCTAAATCGAAGAGTTCATGAGAGGTCAGCCTGGGACTAGGGCTCAGGTCTTCTGATTCCCAGTAACACATCCTTGATGCTGCGTCTGTGGAAATGGAATTTGTGTAAAATATCTTATGATCAGTAACAAAGTCACTGAGATGCCGTCAATAGGGCATTTTCCCCTTTAGCAGAAATGATGGCTTTACGCTGATGATGCTCCTACTTCATCTTTCATGTATTAAAATAGGCTCTCTCGGAGTTCATCCTGGAGACCTCAAGCTCTCTGATGTAGCCTTCATATTCTGTGCCTAGTAGGGCCTCCGTGAATAGTGAGTGGAGGGACGGTAGCACAAGGTGAAACCAGCTAACCCACAAAGGACCACATGGACTGCCCTGTTAGTGCCAGTGAATTTAGTTAACCGGCCACAGGTGGACGCAAATTCCACCACCATCATTTACCTCCAGTCTTTTGATGAAGTTGGCTTCTTTTTCAAGCATCAGTGCAATTTTATATAAAGTCAATCAAAATCCAAAATAAAATGGTACTCATTCAAAGTTTCGCTTTATCTCCAGATTTTTAACTAGAGAAGTCCCGGAGAAAAAAAGCCATCCTTCTGAAAAGGCTACCCTCGTTCATGAATTCTGCCCTGCTTGAAATTGCTGCCTGTTTAAAAAATTTCTTTTTCAATCAACCTCTGACCTCACTCTGATTCTAGGAAGAGCTGACTTATGTCCCCAGGGAATCATTTCATAAATATCGTGAGAGCTCCACACAAGCAAGGCCACAGACAGCCCAGGCTCCCATGACTCAGCGTTAATGTAAAGCCAGGTTGGGGCTTTCTGTGGCGGGCTTGCCAGGGGGGCGCAAGGCCTCAGTGGAGAAAGGATCTCCGCTTTCTTTCTGGCGACATAATTAAAATGCTAGACCGACACAAAGTGAAAGAGCTTTGCAAAGCTGGAAACAGCGCAAATGCTCATTATTATATCAGTACTATTATTCTACGAACCGCTCACAGCTCCAGTGACTGAATGTCAGGGGAAACGAGTACTCCTGGAAGGTGGGGTTTTATTCCCGAAGGGCTTGGGGGTCACTCAGTGAGAAGGGTGGGCATTGGACTTTTCTTTGAGGCAAATGAGCACAACCTGGGGGAGTTAAACCTCAGGATCTGGGCTTCTTACATCACCAGAGTCTTAGGCAGATGGCTCCTCCCATCTCTTGATACCTTTGGGCATTTCATGTTTTTCTCTGCTTAAACCCCCACGCTCTTGTGCTGGCGTGCATGCTCTTTCCCTCCCTCTCTCTCTCTCTCAGATAAATAAATTAATCTTTAAAAAACAAAACAAAACAAAAATCACTTTATTAGCCAACGATGATAAAAGTTTTTAAGGTGTTCCTGATTTTCAGTGGGTTGTTGGGATTGTTTCTATAGCAAGAGAAATTAGTTTGCTGTCAAAGGTGTCATATGGTGGGAATGTCCACAGACACGTTTTTGTTTACATGACACTGTGGAAAGCTCTAGAACAATGCTAAGTAAGGGTATCCTGCACCACCTTTTGAACTTTAGTTTGTAGGTACTGAAATTATAAACTTAAATTATGTGCATTTATCTGGGGAGAAGATCCACATTTTTCATCAGGCCTCAAATGGGGCCCAGACTTCTGGAAAGATTAAGAGTTCCTGAAGTAGAGACATTTTTTACACCGATTTACTAAGGTGTGCTGCAGCCACCCCCCAAAAATAAAACCCCAAAACACCCAACAGCACTTTGCTACAAAATTTTAGGCATGCACATTTTCTTAAATGCTGGAAATTTAAAAGTAAATTTAATTTCTTTTACTTTGAGAACCTAAAACGGTGGTAGGACATTGATTCCATGTATTAAAGTGCTCTAGAACCAGACCCTTCCGATCCCTGGATGAACCATTTGAGCATGGATGAAGGCCTTACTGGTGTCTAAAAATGTGGTTCTTGCTCATTCTTATAACATTCCTTGAGTTCATGTCATGTGCCATATATTGTGATAAGGACAACTGCCCAAAGGCAGTTGGGACGAACAAGGACTCCACAGTCCATTTAGCAAATGATGATAATGCTGCCTGTTTTGAGAAAAGGAGGTGTATTGCATGCACAGACAACTCTTGACCTAGACAGGGGTTCAAAGAAACCTTAGAATAGGCAATTGTTGAACTACATCCAGATTAGAGTTTTAGGAGTTGGCTAGTAATCAGGGCAGTGGGCAGGGGGGAGCGGGGGCAGCAGTTTCGTGGAGGCTGCTCGGACTTACACTAGGAATTACCTGGGACTTGTTAAAAGGCAGATTCTGAATCTTCGGGTCTGGGTTGGACCTGAGATCTGCATTTTCAAGAAGCTGCTAGTGATCGCTGTTAGCTAGCCCCACTTTGAGTCTCGAAGGGTGGAGAAGAGGTGTACCGGGCCGCTTAGGGACCAGCAAGTAGCTCAGGGTGGCTCTACTCCAGATGCCTGGAAGAACCTCTCTCTTGGAAATATTTCAAACACATAGAAAAGTGCAGAGAATAATATAACCATATACCATCCAGACTTTACAAGTGAGGACATAACCACTTCATGTTTTTTTAGAGGTACCTTTGCAACTCCTTTCCCACCTTCCTTCATCCTGCCCCTCGCCCTGCCCTAAGCAGCCCTCTCTTCTGATCCTGGTCTCTCTTTTTCATCTGTGCTTTAATGTTTTTATGTGTGTATATGTGAATAATCAGTATTTAGTGGTGTTTGTATCTTAGATACATAACACTTCATACAGTTTTTCTGCAACTTACATTTTTACTCCATTCTAGGCTTTCCAAATTTGTCCTGGTTGATATGTGGAGATCTAGTACGTTTCTTTTGAACTGCTGTTTTTAGTATTATTTCTATAAATTTATTACAGTTCATTCATTCATTTCCCTATTGGTTGTTTGGGTTGTTCCCAATTGATCTTCTTTTTTTTTAAGATTTTATTTATTTACTTGACACAGAGAGAGAGAGAGAGAGCACAAGCAGGGGGAGCGGCAGGCAGAGGGAGAAGCAGGTTCCCCGCTGAGCAGGGAGCCCGATGTGGGGCTCCATCCCAGGACCCTGGGATCATGACCTGAGCCGAAGGCAGACGCTTAACTGACTGAGCCACCCAGGCACTCCCCAATTGATCATTCTTAAAAACAATGATTTAGAGGAATTTTTGCGTGTACTGGATACTAATCCTCTATCACTTACATGCATCGTGACTATCTTCTCTCAGTCTGTGGCTTATTTTGTTGTTGGTATTGGTTTTAACTTCACTTATGGTGCCTTTTGTTAGATGGAAGTATTAAATTTTGATGTAGTCCAATTTGTCAATCTTCTTCTATTGTTGTTGGTGCTTTTTAGATATTATTTAAGATATCATAAAGTGCTAACTCGGATTTTACAAACAATAGGAGTCAGTTGAGAAGAGTCAATACAGTGTTTCCGGTAAACTTGACTGCAGTTTTCTTAACTATTTTCTGAACTATTAATAAAATGATGTCTCTTTACAATAGTTCTTTTTTTAAGATTTTATTTATTTATTTGAGAGAGAGAGAGAATGCACGCAGGCGTGCGAGGGAGACAGCACAAGCAGGGGGAGCAGCAGAGGGAGAGGGAGAAGCAGATTTCCTACTGAGCAGGGACCCTGACATAGGGCTTGATCTCAGGACCCTGGGATCATGACCTGAGCCGAAGGCAGCCGTTTAACCAACTGAGCCACCCAGGCGCGCCTCTCTTTACAATAGTTAAATATAGCACAGGTGTGGTTTTGTTTGGTCTGCTTGAAAAGCCTGGTAAGTTCTTCTCAATAGAAATAAAGGCAAGCCTTGATGCCGCCCATTTTATTTCTTAATCTTCTTTAGGTTTTTAAGAGTGTTGGCCACTTCTGGGGTCTTTGGCTGGTACTCACTTGTAGGTGGGAGAATCCCCTAACTCCCTCAGAATCTTCAGCTCTAGCCCCACACACGATGAATGCCCCTACCTGAGTGGCCTCTTCTCATCCTGTTCTCCCTGGGTCCCATTCTTATTTCTCCTTGTCCTTCCAGCTCTAGGGGTGGCAACAGCTTCTCTCTGTTGCCAGACTCTGGGTGCCTTAACACCCCTATGTCCTTCCAACAATTCTCCATTTTTCTGACACCAACTGGATGTCCCATAATTCAGTTCAATCCTGACACTGACCACCCAGAGTGAGTGCGGAGTAAGGGACTCCACGAGACTGCCCCCACTTCAGATGCCAGTTGCAAACCCCAGGTCTCCAGGGGGCCCATACTCCTGTCCAACTTGGCTACAAATTCAGGGGTTCCCACAATGCACCCTCAGGTTTGATAACCCACTAGAATGACTCACGAACTCAGGAAAGCACTATACTGACAATTAAAGTTTGATTATAAAGTATATAACTCAGATGGAGTTTGAAATGGCCAAATGGAAGAGATGTATAGGGCGAGGTCTGCAGAGGTCCTGAGTGCAGGCACTTCTGTTCCCATGGAGCTGAGGTGTACCACCCTCCCAGCGCATCATTATGTTCACCAACCAGGATGCTCCCCTGAGCCTTGTTGTTCAGAGTTTTTGTGGAAGTTTCATTACTTTAACATGATTGATCTGCCATTGATGGCCATGGATGGTTGAACTCAACGTCCAAGCTCTCTCCTCTCCCAGGAGGTCAGAGAGTGGGGCTGAAAGTTCTAGCTCTCAGGTCACATGGTGGTCCCTCTGTGGACCAACACCATCCTAAAGCTGTCTAGGGACCCATCAATAGTGGCCTCATTAGCATAAACTCAGGTATGGTCAAAAGGGGCTCATTATGAATAACAAAGACATGCCCATCACTCAGGAAATGCCGAGAATTTTAGAAGATCTGTGCCAGGAACTGGGGACAAAGACCAAATACATTTTTTTTATTATACCACAACCCCCCATTGTTTCTCTAATCCTAGCCACACCTTCTGATGAATCATCTGGGTGGAATTTGTTTCCTACCTATATGCCTGCCACTTCCCGCAGACACAGTGGTCATCCTTCGTACCTCCCTGTGTACGTACCATCACCACAGCATTTGTAATGCCGCATCACAGTGTCCTGATGATCCACAAGCCTACTTGTGCTCTGCTCTAAATTGTAGACACCTTGAGGCAGAAACATGTCCTAGTCGCCCCTGTATTCCCACCATTCTAGCCCAACATCTGGCCCATCACGGTTGTCAATCATTCTTTTAATGGATTAGTGAATTGTTCCATTTCTCATTCTGGACATCCATCCGTTCAGCTTCTCATCTGGAGAGACCATCCTAAGCGCTAGGTACACAAATTCACTGCTAGCTAGGTCCTGACACTTCAGTGGGCTTGGACTTCATCTTGGAGGAGACAGAAGAACTGTCCAGGTTGGTCTACACTTCTACCACACCTTGGTCACGCTTCAAAAGGAGCTGTGTCTCTCTCACAGACACTGAGACATCCTGTGGCAGTGACGACCCCTCCATGGCTCTCTGGCTAGGGACAGTCTTTGCTACTCTACCCTCATATCCCAGGGACCTCATTGACCTCTCTTCTGATACCCAAGGAGCAATGGTTTATTTGATTCTGAAATGGTTTCTCCTCTTGGAGAGAACAGAAACTCTGCAGATTTTTCTCTCTGCCTGAATGGAAAGAGGGTAGAGGTTAGGATCTCCAACCCTTCCTATTCAAATCCTGCATCTCCGCTCACTTGGGCAAAGAACTTAATTGTACTTGCCTCAGTTTCTGCATCTATTAAATGGGGATAGTAATAATTCTCGCCTCCTAGAACTAATTTGAGGATTAAATGAACACTTAGAGCATGTTGTCAATACCTAATAAATGTCATCTGCAATTCACATTTCTCCTTTATAATCATCCTTTCTGGGGGGAAATAAAATATATCCCCATGTGTGCAAAGGAACGCTGGAGAGACATACCAACAACTACTAAATAAGAGGTAGGAGAATGACTTTTTAATGTACAAATTTTTAAATCAATGTTTTCACTTGTTCTGAGTTAAACATGTGTATCTATTTTAAAAACTCTTTTCTGTTATAGCTGACAGATTTCAAAATCTTTCCTCTGTATTTATCTATGAGTATCTGAAGCTGAACACACACACACCCACACCCACACACACACACACACTTTTACACTCCTCCACCTCTATCCTGCCCGACTACTTATATGTCACAATAAACATTTCCAGTGGCTTGTCTTGCAACTTCCCTGCTCATTGGGGCTGAGCTAGAAAATGAGCCCTGGAATTAATGGTCAGGGCAGAACACATCCCATTGGCAATGTCCTATTTATGTGAACTTGTACTTCTATCAATGATGGCAATGAAAAACAAATATCAAAGCAGGGCCTGGATTTAAAATGATTTGAATACATTATAGAACATTAATTCCATAGAGGCTTTCAAACCAGACTGATCAGGCATTTGAAAATCATTTATCTTAAGTGGGTCTCTGAAATGTACCAGGACATTAAAAATGATGGTGAATTATGTTTACTTCATGTTTTACATTAAAAAGTAGGAAGGGTCACAATTCCTGGGGTCTGGATAAGGGCATTTTTTCTAATCCCGTAATTAGCTCTATGAGCATCCAAAATAATATCTAATTCCAGGCTTTTGAATAGCCACCTCTTTTTAAAAACCCAGCTCATGTATGCGCTTGCAGACACAAAGACCAAAATAAATCAAGTGGTGCCACTGTGGAACCCTTAGGTGCTGGGATATGGGAGAAAGAAACGAGAAAAGAAAGCCACGGCTGTCATCTCCAGCTCTGGGAGCTCGATAGCACCCCGCCCCGTTTATCTGTTGCGTCATCTGTCCCACACACAACCCTGATGATGTGGGAGATTGTGTACGAGGCTGTGGCAGCACAGATTAAGACAGGGTTCTGGCCCTCAAGGAGTTTATTGTCTAATGAGAGAGGCAAAATAGAATTACGTAATTATACTACATGGGAAATCCTAGATGACAGAACGGCAAAAGTACTCTTAGAGCATGCAGAAGTGAGATGCGTGTCAACATTAGTAAATCTGCTTGTAACTATTTACTGGTGTAATTATCTTAAGTGTTTGTCTTGTCTGAGCTGATGTGTGGCAGTCCTCTGTTTGCTTTGTAATTCAAGGTATGATGCTCGAGGCATGAAATCTAGCAGTGCTTCCTTAGAAATGCCTTGTGCGTGTGTGCGGGAATTCACTCATCAAACATTCACTTAGTATAAGGTTCTGTGCTCATTTCTGGGAATACGGAGGATTCACAGGATGTTAGTTTGTGGTTTAATCATTAAACGGTGCTTATTACCTTCTGATATCATGGTTCCATGTCCTTGGACAACAAATCCCTATACTGGAGAGTGTTAGTAGGGTTACTGAGAACCTAGGAAATTAAATAAACAAGAGCCCAGTGACTGACACCCAAAGCCTCGGGTGCTCTGGGCTGAGTGTGTCCCCTCTCCCTATGCCCCAGGCAGGCCCCCACCACCCAATCAGGCCATGCTGAGACTGAACACTGTTGAGACTCCTTTGCAACACAGTGTTTGCTATCCTTGGTCTCTGTTCTAAAACAGAGTACCCCCAAAAAAAAACTACCCAAAAAAGAGGATGCTACCCTTCTTGCACTTACCAGCAGGCAAGAGATCAGTATGAAGGGTGTCCCCCCAGGGATGAGGATAGAGATGGGCTTTGGTTGTTTGACTGTTAGATCACTTATGGGGGCCTGGAAGGCCATGACCAGGAATTCTTTAGGGGTGCAGGGCACTAAAATGCCTCCACCTGCATGATTGGATTTAATCCTTTATACAACTCTGGGGAAAGGTCATATTTCCCCCCACAAAAACAGACCTATTGTGGTTAAATGGCTTCTTGAGGATGTAGGGCCAGGATGAGAGCAGAAGCTGACCTGATCGAAGTCCAGTGCTCATTCTATGATGTCACCTAAACAGATAGATGCTGTTATGGACTGAATTGTGGAACAAGTTTCCTACGCTGAAGCCCTAACCCCCACTGTGATTATATTTGGAGATGGGGCATTTAGGAAGGTAATTAAGGTTAAATGGGGTCATGTGGGTAGGACCCCAATGTGACAGAACTGATGTTCCTATAAGAGGAAGAGACACCAGAGATCATTCTCTCTCTCTCTCCACAAGGACTCAGAGAAGAGGCCATGTGAGGACGTGGCAAGAAGGTTACTGTCTACAAGCCAGGAAGAGAGCTCTTGCCAGGAGCTGAATTTGCCAGCACCTTGATCTTGGACTTTTAGCCTCCAGAACTGTGAGAAAATAACATTTCTACTGCTTAAGCCACATAGTCTATGGCATTTTGTATGGCAGCCAGAGCCGACTAATACAGATTCTGGTACCAAGAATTGGTATGTTGCTGTAATGAACAGCCCAAAATGTGGAAGTGGCCTTGGAACCGAGTGGTGGGGAGGGGCTGGAAGAGTTTCCAGGTGCATGCCAGAAAAAAAGCCTAGGTTGCCCTGACGTGACTGTTGGTCGAAATATGGATGTTAAAGGCAAATCTAGTGAGGTGTCAGGAAGAGAAGAGAAGAGCTGGAGAGAAATCCTCTGTCATCTTAGAGGATATGTGTATCAACATGGGCAGAATGTTGGTAGAATTATGGACAGGAATGAGGAATGTGTCACTGGAAACTGGAGGAAAGACGATCCTTCCTGTAAAGTGGTAAAGAACTTGGCTGAGCTGTGTTCTCATGTTCTGTGTATGGTGACACTCGCAAGCAATAAGATTGGATATTTTGCGGAGGAGATTCCTAAGCAAGATGTTGAAGAAGTGATTTGGTTTGCTTACAGGAAAACATGAGCGGAGAGAGAAATTGGAAGTAGGGGCTCAAACAGATATATTTGTACAACTGCGGTCCCAGCAGCACTATTCACAATAGCCCGGAGGTGCAAGCAACCCAAATGTCAATCAAGGGATGAGTGGACAAAGAAAATGTGGCCTATACATGCAGTGGAATGTGATTCAGCCTTAAAAAGAAAGGACATTCTGACACGTGCTACAATGTGGATGGATCTTGAAGACATGCTCCTAAGTGAACTATGCCAGACACAAACAGACTAATCCTGGATAGTCCCACTCATACGAGGTTCCCAAAGTAATCAAATTCATAGAGACAGAAGGTAGAAGAGAGGTTGCCAGGGGTTGGGGGAGGGGGATGGGGAATTAGTGATTAATTAAGTAGAGAAGTTCATGTTGGGAAGATGAAGTTCTGGCGATGCATGGGGGAGATAGTTATACAACATTGTGAATGTCCTTGTTGTCACTGAACCATACGATTGAACAATGGTTAAAATGGTAAATTTTATGTCATGTATATTTTAGCACAATTTTTCAAAAGAATAAAAAATTTTTTTTAAAAAAAGGAAGAAAATAACGCTTCAGCTAATTTTCATGTCACGAGAATTTGCCCGAAATGTTTGACCTAGCAGAGTCAAAACTTTTTACCTCTTTTATCAAAAGCCTCCCTTTTCTCCATCCTTTGCACCAGATCCTGCCATTCTGACCCTGGAGTTGTCCTTTCTTTCCCATCCCCACCCCGCTATCCCAGGCCAGGCTGGCACCTCCTAATGCCTGCCCTACTCCTCTCTGATTAGTGTCCTGAGGTCTCTGCTTGCTCCTATTCTGTCTCCTGACCAGTCTCTCTGCATTATCCACCTTGCTTTGTGCTTCAAGGCTTTGCACATCCACTGTCAGCTGGCCCCACCCAGCTGGGTAACCCTGTTGACCAGTTGTCCCAGCACACACTCACATACATACGCTGTCCAGGCAGGCTGGACTCTGGGAGGTGCCCTGAGACAGCATGACTTTCCTGCCTCTGTGCCTTTGTGCCCATGTCATCCTCACACCCCGTGACTCCCCCTTTCGGTGCTTACCCTGCTCAAGTCCCAACCCCACCTCCTCCACTGGCTGTGGTTCCTAGTCATCTCCCCATCCTTCGACGGCTTTTACCTTCAGCACCTACACTGCACAGTGAACCACCTAGCTGCTGTCCTCAGCATTACCCAGCCTGCCCAGGTAAGGGGGAAAATGCTTTCTGGTAGGGACCACCAGAAAAATGCTTTTCTGCTTTCTTTTGACCTAGCAGAGTCCTGAACTCCCAACTGATATTCCATAACTACTAGTTGATTGATATGAGTAGATTTCAACTTAAGAGCTGAGCTGAGCAAACATCAGGTTACTAATCAGTTTCCAAAATATCAGCTGAGCTATTCTGCATTTATTTAGGATGCGCAGGTCTGGCCCAAGGGTGCCTGCCAGTGGCAAAAATGCACTGGGTCCTCATTTGGAAAAAGACAGCTTTCACGGTCACTTGAGGGCAAGGCTGGGAGCATTAGGGCAGAACTGCATGGGAAGCAGTTGAAATGTAAGACAGAGGAGCTGTGTCAACAAGGACACTTCAGTCATCTTATAAAAAAAACACCACTTTATAGAAAGGTGGCTTGGATTCTCGACTCTCAGATCTCAGTGGTGGGCAGGAAACTAGGTGGCCATGCTGTTGGAGCCTAGACTGTCTTCAGGGGAAAAGGGAAGTTCAAGGTTGAAGATGACTCACCATCCCTGCCTCTCACAGCAACCACCTCCCACCCTTTCCATTCTCTTTCCTGCTGAAGCTGCATCAATCTGCGTAAATGAAATCATCTGAAAAGCTACAGGGTAGGGCACGCCTCTGGATAGTGAGAACTTGACTTTTGGGTTCTCAGTGACCTGACGCTCATTCATCAAATACTTGCTGAACTCCTCTATGTGCCGTGTGCTGGAATAAAGCAGGGACCCTGCAGACACCCTGCCCTCCTGTCATGTTGCCACGTGCTAAGCATTGTGCTGGGTATTGGAGACTCTCTGAGGCAGATAACATGGCCTGACAAGAAGGGACTCATGGTCAGGGGGAGAGGCAGTCATCTGTGGGCAGTTAACAACAGTGTGTGACGTGCGTTCTAAATAATACAGTGTTCGGGACTCAGTGCTCAGATGTTATACACTTGGACAAAGAGGCTAATAGGGGCACATTTTGTTTTTATTTGTTTTGTTTTTTTCAAATTCTATATGATTTTTCAAAGCCACTCTTCTTGGAAATGCTATTATCCTATTTCCCCAGATCTCAGCTTCTTGCCTCCCTTGCTGACACTAACAGGCCCACGTAGGCTAATATTGATGATTTTCAAGCACCTGGTCTTGGGACTGTCCTACTGGGTCATGGTCCCTAGAGAACGGGTGGCAGAAGGCCCACTTCCATCCAGACATCCTAGTTTTGCTAAAGCGCCAACAATGGAAAGACCATTTCCTGTCTTTTGAGGATTACAGGTGTTGTATAGGGTGGGAGCTAGTTCTCGCTTTGAGCACAACTTAGTGCTTTCTTGGAAAATGAGTAAATGTCTCTGTTCTAAATAAGGGAACTGACAAGATAGCCTATGTCTCAGCCCCCTACACTTTGAGGTAAGGCTGATCTCATGAAGCACTAAAATGACCCATTCTGTTACTGGAAGAACAAAAGACTTGTAGGTCCACAGATATTTTCTCACCGTTGAAATTGGTGGTTGAAATTCTCACAATTAGGGTCACTTACTGAACAAGTGCACCTGTTAAAATGTAAATATATGACCTGTGGAAAGGATACTCTGGAAAGCAATGGAAGAAATACCTGGGGGACTTTTTTTGTTATTATTATGTTATGTTAATCACCATGCATTACATCATTAATTTTTGATGTAGTGTTCCATGATTCATTGTTTGCGTATAACACCCAGTGCTCCATGCAGTACGTGCCCTCTTTAATACCCATCACCAGGCTAACCCATCCCCCCACCCCCCTCCCCTCTAGAACCCTCAGTTTGTTTCTCAGAGTCCATAGTCTCTCATGGTTCGTCTCCCCCTCTGATTTTCCCCCCTTCATTCTTCCCTGGGGGACTTTTTAAAAAATCCTGAGGCCCATCCCAGACAAATCTGGATCTGTAGGAGGTGGGACCATGAGGACTTTGTCCTAGCTCCCTAGGTGAGTCCAATGTGCTGTGAAGGTTGAAGACTGCTGCCCTGAGTTCACAGAACACAAGGAACTATAGAGAATTGGCCAGTCTTACTCATCAGCAAGTCTTCTTCAAAAGGAGAAGAATGATCCTAGGAGAGGTCCTATTCCCTCCACACTCAAAGAGTGGTTCATAGACCACCAGCATAAGCATCAGCATCAGCATCATCGTGCCATTTGTTTTAAAAATGCAGAATTCGGGGCACGTGGGTGGCTCAGTGGGTTAAGTGTCATGATCTCGGCATCCCAGGATGGAGTCCCACTTTGGGCTCCCTGCTCAGTGGGGAATCTGCTTCTCCCTCTGCCTCTGCCCCTTCCCCTGCTCATGCTCTCTCTCTCTCTTTAATAAGTAAGTAAAATCTTTAAAAAAAAATACAGAATCCTAGGGCCCACACAAGATTGACTGAATCAGAATCTGTATTTAATAAGGTCTTCAGATGACTCATGGGCACATTACAGTTTGAAAGGGACTGTACAAGATAACGTCTTTCAAAGATTTATTTATTTATTTATCTGAGAGAGAGAGAGAGAGAGAGAGAGAGAGAGAGAGAACATGTGTGCGTGAGCAGGGGGAGGAGCCGAGGGAGAGGAGGAGAGAGGGAGAGAAGCAGACTCCTCACTGAGTGTGGAGTATGTCCTGGGGCTGGATCTCATGACCCTGGGGTCATGACCTGAGCCAAAATCAAGAGTCAGATGCTTAACTGACTGAGACACCCGGGCACCCCCAAAATAATGTTTTTCAAATGTCTGCTTTGGTATCCATTCAGTTACTCACTGTTACAGGCTGAATTGTATCCCCTCAAATTCCTATGTCAAAATCCTAACTTCCAGTACTTCAGAGTGTGAACTTATTTGGAGACAGAGGAAGTCAAGTTAAATTGGGTGACCTCCCACATCATCAGGGTGAGTGCTAATCCAATATGGCTGATACCCTTATTAAAAGGGGAAATTTGGATACAGAGAAATACATACAGAGAGAACATCACTGAATATGAGGATGTCCTTCTACAAGCCCAGGAGAGAAGCCTGGAGCAGATTCATCCCTCACAGCCCTCAGGAAGAACCAATCCTACCAATATCTGGATCTCAGGTTTCTGGGCTCCATAACGAAGAGACAGTACATTTCTGTGAAGCCACCCAGTTTGTGGTACTTTGCTACAGCAGCCCTACAAAAAACGAATTCACTCATGCTGTCTTCTATCTATTTTACATACAACTGCCCACAAAAGGACCAGAATCTATCCATCCGCCACTGTCATTCCTCGTCCCCCAAACCCTCAGGTCAGGATCACTTCACGGACCACTAGCCAGCCTATAGATTGGCTGCCCAGGGTCTAGAAGCCCAGTGTTAATTCCATCAGCCGTGGGTAGAATAGTGGTGGGTCCCATGATCACCTTTCTCAGAAGGCTGAAGGGTTCCCTGGAATGGTGGGACAGATGTCCCTTAATCAGTCTTGAGCACCCACCATGGCCATCACACTGTATAGGATGCTGTGGGGACTATATTATTCTTATCATTATCAAATTGTTCTGTAGACCTTAGCAGACTGGTGGAGAGGAAGTCTGGGTAACCCAAGAGATAGTTTTGGGGGCCACTCACCTCTCTTGAGGTATCAGCTTATAGTCCAGTTTCTTCAGCCAGGTATTGTAAGACTCAGACCCTCTCTATCCCAACCCCAGACCCAGTTTCAAGAGTTTAACAAATGGTACCAACACTGTTGCAGGTTTTGTTGGGAGGGGGAGGAAAGGGTTGCTCCCACAGAGGCAACCTTCTTTAATATGCCTTCCAAACCTGTCTCTCCCTTTGGAAATTGCCAAAGCTCTCTTCTTAATCTTTAATGGCTCCACTTCATCTTCCTCTTGACACCCCTTCTTAAAATTTTGGCTTTTTAGCATATCCCACTGCATCAAACAAAAGCCAATTGAACAGCATTGTCAAGGGGCCCAGGCCCAAGACCACCAGGGGCACACTTGCACTTGGACAACTGGGGCTCACTACTAGCCGCAGTGAGAACCTCACTGTGAGGAACCTGGGGATCTCAGTAGGAGGGTGTTAGAAAGACCCTCATAGGATTGGGGATCTGGTTGCATGATAAGGAAGCCAGGATTGGCTCTAGAGATTGGTTGGAGGTTGGATGCTGTCAGAAATTCCTATGTAGCAATTCTTTGGGCACCTTAATAAATCTTTGTGGGGAGGGGAGACTAAAACAACCCAAAGCTGTAATTGACAAAGTAGCAGTCACTCATTTTAGCCCATAGAGGAGCCTTTGGGGAGAGTATTTTTGTGGGTGGTACAGTGACCTTGTTTTTATCTGAGCTTAGGTGAAATTATGAAGTAGCCTTGCTTTCTCTCATCTTATTGTGGTTTCAGAGTGACATCTGGGGTTGGTGTCTTGTACCAGCCAAGGCTTATATTCAGGAGGAGAATAGCGTGGCCAGGCCAGCATCTGGCTGTCAGGGACTGCTCTTTCAAAATTGTTCCCGCATTCAGCAAAAGTAACACTTGTGTGTTTTCAGCCAACCCCTTTTGCCTGTTATTTTTGCAAGCATAGCTCTGGGCAGGGGTGAGGGAACTGTTTATCACGTGTCTCATATCACATGAGGGACATAATAGGGCTTTATCGAAACATCAGGACAGTGTATATATGGTGTATATATGTATACATGTGTATATATGGACACATCCATTGATTTAGTCAACACCCATTTACTGAAGGCCTCCCAGGAACCAGGGACTATCCCGGGCATGAGGGCTTCTGGGATGAACAGAGCTGATCTCTAAGATGACAAGGTGTTCTTACATTTGTTGGGGGTGGGGATATTAGTCTGCTGGGGCTGCTGTAACAAATACCATGAGCTGGGCGGCTTAGACCACAGAAATTTCAGTTCTTCAAGTTCTGGAGGCTGGAAGTCCAAGATCAAGGTGTCAGCGGGTTGGTTGGTTCCTCCTGAGGCCTCTCTCCTTGGCTTGCGGATGCCACCTTCTCCCCTGGTCCTCACACAGTCTTCCCTCTGTGTGTGTCTGTGTCCTGATCCCCCTCTTCTTATGAGGACACCAGTCATGCTGGGTTGGGGCCCGTGCTAATGATCTCACTTAACCCTAATTTCCCCTTGGGGTTAGGGTTTCACATGTGAATTGTGTGTGTGGGATGCAATTTAGCCCATAATAGGGGCCAGAGAGGGGAAGGAAAGCATGCTGTAAAGGGTCTCGGATGCTACGGTAGAAACATGTGGGGTGCTGGGGATGGGGGGACAGGGAGGGAGGGTCACTGCAGGGTGAGGGTGTAGGCCACAGAAATCCCCTGGAGGGGTGGTGAGGGCCAGGCCTTCACGGATGAATAATTCCCCTGGGGGGCACAGGCTTGGAGAGGAAGTGGTGAGCTTCCTGACCTCAAGCAGGGGAACAGCTGTGCAGAGGGAATTACAGGGAGGGGCAGCTGGTCACCCCATGTTCTCCTGTGGAGCTTTTGGGGCAGAGAAGAGGGATGTGGCTGCCCCTTGCTGAATGGTGGGATCTGGGATGATTGCATCAAATAGCCTCTGAGAACTGGTTTGGCAGCCACGTGTCAAGAGTTCCACTCTGTTTTGTTGGACCCTCTGGGGGCATTCTGGTGTGTTCGTTTGGGCCTATTTGTCCCCCTGCCTCACCACCCCTCAGCGTCTCCCTGAGGCCTCTGACCAGGGCTCAGATTGCAGCGTTGTCGCCTCCCAGCTGGGTAACTCTGCGCCCATTACGATCTTCCTTGGCTCACTTTCCTTAAAATCTGCCCCATCTGCAAAATAGGGCAACGCCACCTGCCCCCTAGGGCTGCCCTAAGGATTACAGAATGGGCCCGTATAGCGTCCGACTCAGCTCCTTTTCCCTTTCCCTTCCTTCCGCCACAACCAAGTGGGGAGGCAGGAGATACGCCCGGCAAAGAGAAGAGAAGCAGAGAAGCAAGTTCGCTAACCGGTATAGGACTCAGACACCTGTTACATTGGAAAGTTAAAAAAGAAGGTGTGGCTGGGTGTAGTTTACAACCCAGGGACATTCAAAGTGCTACAGAAATCACTTTGTGTTTATGTTAACCGGAACCTTGAAACCGACTATCCAACCCTCCCATTTTATGGGTGAGGAAACTGAGGCCCAGTTATGGGTTGACTAATCTCAGTCTAACAGCAAACAGCTGAAAGGAGATTGCTGGCTCACCTACAAGACATCTGGCAGAGCAGCTTTGCTTACTCTGGGCCCGACTGGGGTCATCGAATAAACAATACGATCATCTAAATTCAAAAATTTATAATATTAGCTAATACTTCTACATGGTTCTTACCATGTACCAGGTATTATTCCAAGTGCTTTATCCATGTAAATGCATTCAGTTCTCTTGACAATGCTAAGCAGTAGGATTGTAGCCCTAATTCCCATTTTACAGGTGAGGACACTGAGGCACCAGTAAGGGAGAAAGGATTTGGATCAGGGCACTCTGACTTGCAGAGTCTCTGTTCTTAACCACTACTGTTTACTGCTCCGTAACCAGTGGTTCTCAGTGATCTCTGGGCCAGCAGCATGAGCATCACCAGGAGCTGGTTAGAAATGCAAGTTATTGGGCTGGCCCGACCTTGGGGGGTGGGGCTGAGTGAGCTGTGGTTTCCCAGGCCTCGGAGGTGATTCTGATGCCCGCTCCAGTTTGAGAGCCGTGACTTCCCTCCCCTTCTTCCCTCCCAGAGCCTTTGCTGGAGGTGGAGAGGGAGGCTAGAGAGATCCATTAGCAAGACTCTGGAAGTTTCCTCCAGGACTCACTTGGATCACTGCTTTTGAATTTTAATGAGTGCAAGAAATGATCTGGGCTGGGAAGGTGCCATATTGGTATTTGGTCCATTTATTTCTGCAGAAGTAAACTTGGGCTTATTTATATTTTTCCTTCTTTCTCCTTGCCTAAGTACCTACCACAGAGTGGACCATTGGTAATCAATAAGCTTTTATGGTGCCCCTAAATTACTTGTTTTCCACACAAAGCTAGCCTGAAAGCAATAGATCACTGATGGAGAAAGGCCTTTGGGATGGAAATTGTGTCTGTGGGAGAGAAAAAAGGACTCTGGTGTGACTTAAAGCTGGCCTGCCTTAATGTCCAGTTTCTTGACATTTCTTTCCTTTCCTTTCCTTTCCTTTCCTTTCCTTTCCTTTCCTTTCCTTTTCTTCCCTTTCCTTTTTTCTTTTGTTCATCTCCTTCTTCTTCCTCTTTCTCTTCTTCTTCTTCCTCTTCCTCCTTTTCCTCTTCTTCTTCTCCTCCTCCTCCTGGTAAAAGCTACATTCCAATTCCATTATTGCTATTTTAAAAGTGACTTAAATAGGATACTTGGCACTAATTTGGGGCCATTAGCCTCAAGAGCAGAGATAAAAGCATCATTGAGAGGGGAAAAGAAACCAGGAATGGAAAGAAGAACAGTGTACTAGTTGGCTTAGACACAATTTGACTTTCTTTTTTTTCTTTTTGGAAAGGTAAGAAGGAATGCTTTGAGAGTCACGCAGGAAAGCAAATATGTCCTGTGGAGTGACCACTGCAGATTAATGAGGTCTGGTGTCTATTGGGAAAACTGACACCTAAAATGTGCCAATTTGAGAAACCCATTTGGGGACTTTGGGGAGTAGGCTGACTCACAATGAAACTGAAGAAACTGTTTCTGGATTGTGAGAGATGGATGCCCTGGCAGGAAGTGTTCAGGAAGTCTACGGAGAGGCACAGGGCGAGATAAGGAATGACAAGCGACTCGGGATCAATCCGCAGGGCCCGAATCCCCTGGGAGGGAGACCCGGACACACATGCAGTATGGAGGTACAGGAAGTTTACTTTCTTTCACCCCTTCTTTTATCCTGAACATCTTCATCACTCCTTCAAGATCATTTGATTTTAGCTGTCCCATCTTGAAAAAAGAAAGATACCTGTAAAGTAGTTAAGCAAATCCCCCTACTTTGTATTAATTGCTGGGAGTAGGGGTCGAATGGATTGGAAATCTTCATTTACTTGATTTAAAATACTCTCATCAATCGAACCAGCTTGAAATGTAAAGTCTTTCAAGTGGGGGTCTCCCTGGCCCTCCTTCAATAAATATAGCATATTAAAAAAAAAAAGAAACAAATTGCTGTTTGAAATCAAATCAACCTGTTTTTTGAGGAGGGTGGATTCTCTTAAAGGACATGTTAGAGAGTAAACATGGAATGTTGTGCTATTAATGAAAAAATTATTTCGGCCAAGCATCTTGATTTGGATTTGCCCAGAAGAGCTCAGGGCTGATCTGGGCATCAGGGCTGGGAGAGCCGAAGAGATGCTCTACAAAATAGGATGGGAGGAATTCAGAGCTCCTGGAAGCAATTGCGGAGGAAGGAATGATGTAAATGGGGAGAAAAGAGCTGAGCTGAGCTGGTGCCGCCCGGGGGGCAGGCCGGGGAGGGTGCTGCTGGTCGGCACTGCCTGGTCTTGGAGGAGCTGAAAGAACATTAGGAACAGGAGCGTTGACTTTATTTGGATGAAAACTTCCTCCCTCTCCTCACGTCTTCAGGAAATGTGTTGGGGACATAGAGGCTCTGTGTGCGTGCTGTTTCTTTGGTGGAGATCCAGGAAGGGCCAGATCCACACTGGGCCCAGTGGGGGCTGTGTGCACGGGCAGGATACACCGCAGCCTGAATTCACCTGGGGAGTGCATGGGCTCAGGACCAGAGGAACCAGGAAAAACCCTGGCGATGGCACTGAACTTGGACAAGTTCTGGGATAGGGATTCAGGCCCGTGTAATTTAGGTGTTAAGGGTGATGGTGACACCAGCTGACGTGGGTTACAAATGAGTGAGAACTGTCACAACCAGCAGCAATGTTCCCCAGATACCAGGTCTATGTTCATGAGCAGTGTTGGCTGATGACCTGTTTCTGATCTGGTTCATATCATTATAATGCTATACAAATGTGATATGACATGGAAGGGCAATGCTCTTTTGTGGGTATAGATTATTAAAATAACATGGGAAAATATTGAACTCAAATGAGCCTTAGGGGTAACTCCCCATGAGGCTCCCGCAAGCCCCTTAGTTCACTTTGCCTTGGTTTTCTTAATGGAAAAATAGGTATAATATTAACGTGTGAGCCTGCTGACCCCTAAGAATGATTAGAACAATACACATGTGAAGAACCTGAATGTGTTTTTGAGCTAGGAGAGGAAGATTCTAATGTAACCCCTGAAATGCCACTTTTCCTATTTCCTTATTTTCTGGACCCATACTGGAACAACAAAATAAAAGCACAACCCAAACCAATACCCAGACAAACACAAAAACAACAAAAACTAGGGACAAGTTCTTATGAGAAGAGCCAACCCCGTAGAGAGGACAGATGTTTTTCAGTCCTGCCAACCCTGCCCATCTCGCACTTCCTGCCTGTGTTCGGACTGATCGGGGGAGCCTGGTGGGTTTACACTGCTATTTCCTTGCTTCTTTCTCCTCTCCCCCAACTGAAGAATGATATTACACTACTCCTTCCATGAAGGCACGATCATCAACCATCGGGCTAAGGAGAAACGTTCTGTTGGAGCCTTAGATAATGAGAGGAACAGGAATGTGCCGGAGAGAGAGTGATTAGAACCTAAAAGGGTGCTAGAAGTTGAAGAAGGCATTCCAGGAGAGAGGAACAAAATAGGCAAGGGGGGGGGGGGTCATGAAATCACCCTGCCCTAATACAGCCATGCCTTGCTTATCTGTATTGTCTCTGACAGGGCTGCCATCGTGGACTCTGGAAGGCCTCGTTCCCCATCGTGGTATTCTGCACAGCGTTGTTTCTGATCAAGGAAATCACTTCACAATGAGTGAAGTGCGGTAATGGTCTCCTGCCATGGAATTAACCACATACTCCATCACCAGGAAGCAGCTGGCTAGCTGAACTGAAAGATGGAATGGCTTCATGAAAACTCCGTTGGAATACCATTTGGGACACAACACACCGAAGAATGGGATTCTGTCTTAAGGGGTGTTTCTCTTTTGCTAAGATCCATGGATCTAGGAATCAAGAAACGGAAGTAGAGTTGCTCTTCTCTCCATTGTCACTAGTAACCCACTCACAGAAAGTTTGCTTCTTGTCCCAGCATCCCTGAGCTCTGTTAGTTTGGAGATCATAGTCCAAGGGCTAACACTTCCACCATTGGACACAACGATGGTTTCACTAAGTGGTATGATGAGACTGCCACTGGGCTATTTTGGGCTTATTATGCCCCTAGCCACTGGGTAGAAGAAGAGGTCACTCTGCTGGCTGGAGTGATCAGTCCCAATAACTGAGGGGAGATTGAGTTGCTGCTGCCCAATAGGGCAATGAGGATGACGTCTGGAACCCAGGGGATTCCTCGGGTAACTCTAAATATTTCCATGCCTCATAGTGGAAGTTTATAGGAAACTACAGACCTCTCCCCCTCCCCCCACAAAAAAGGGGAGAAGAACTAGTTAGGATTCAGACCATTTTGCCAATGAAGTTTTGGGTCATTTCACCAGGTTATGATGTAAGCGACCCGTTGCGGTTCTGGCTGAGGGCAAGGGAAATACGGAATGAGAGGTGGAAGAAGGAAGCCATAGGTACAAGTTACAGCCTGTGACCAGTGACATAAAGGAGGGCTGAAGTAGCTCTGCCTCTTTTCTCTTTGCTTAGATGCATATGTTGTTATGTGTGTCTTCTTCTCTCTTCTCCTTCCATTATTATTTCATATACGAATTCACTTTATCATTTAGTCTTTAGGTGACAGAATATTCGGTGGCACCATGACTGAATCAGAGTAATGACATACCCAGTGATGGGTACCATGGTGATTGCACCTCCTCATGCGGGGAAGGGTAAGTGCAAAAGTTCAAGTGTGTGTAAAAGAATGCATTTAGAAGACAAGTAGCTGAAGGGGTAGACCGTTATCAATGATCGATTTAGTACTTCCTATCACCAAATCTTCCCTTCTCTGAGCTACTTTGTGATTCTGGAGCTGGATCTGCATCCTGCAGGACCAGGCAGCCAAGCAGCACTTGAAGGTGAGCAAATCCCCCCTGGCATCCCCTTCACAAGGCTTTGCAGTGGAAGAAGTCCACTGAGACACCTCCCATGAACAGCTTTCTGGGGGTACTTTAGAGGACAGATTTCCAGCAAGTTCTGCTGGTGAGGCGCCACAGCAACATGTCTGCTATTGACCTTGCGGCAGCCATGACGTCACTCGCAGGGTGCGGATCCCAGCTCGCAGTGGGGGCGTACTTGCTTCCTTGGCACTCTGTTGCAGCCCTAGAGCTATCGCTCCTTCTTATATCTGTGCTTCCTGTACTTTTAAAGAGTTCTCTTTACGTCTCACTAGCCACTCTCTCATTCCCATCCCCCGTTATAGCTAGTAATTCTTTTTATGAAAGTTTGTCTGTTTCAAATTACTGGGTGGTTTCTCTCTCCTGATGGGACCCAGAGAGTTAACATTGCAAAAGGAAGGGTCTTCTCTCCCTGGAACCAGGGCCTTTTCCTCTTGTACCTATGCCCTGGCTGCCTTCAGGAAGCTTCCCCACCAACAGCAAATGGCAAAGCACATTCCCTCCGGGCTGCTTTGTTGGTGGCCCAGGTTACTTCCCAGCCAGTCTTGCGGACACCCTGAGGGCGCTCCCTAGCAGGAGCCTTTCTAGCCATTTGTCCTGGCACCTTGGCAGGCTGTGTCCTGCTCAGACCTGTGGCCCTTGGTGAGCTCTTCACCTTCCAGCAAGCCTCAGCCACCCCTTGCACTGAGGTCCGGATCTCAGCCATGGTGAGAGGAGGGGAAACCTGTCCAACCGTGTTGCTTCCTTGGATGTGCTCCCCCCGACCCTGGAAACAGTGGCTGCCACTTACATTGGCTACTTCTGTATGCTTTAGTGTTTTTTCTACCCCTCTGAGGAGTGAATCCTGTGTTACTTAATAATTCTACATATTAACCTTTCTCTGTTCACGTGAATCCTGTGGCTTCTGTCTCCTGACTGGAATCCCGCCTGATACATTTACTATGAAATATTGTATGGAGCAGGGTTGTGTCACAGATAACAGAAAGTCTGAACAGAGATTTAATCTGCAGAATCAGGTAAGTTTACAAAGAGCAGGAAGAATATAGTCTAGACTGGAACATGGCCAAGGCCCCCAGGATCACAGTGCAGACTGAGCCTGCCAAGGGAGCTGCTCCCACTACCACTCAGGGCACGGTGGGGCCACGAAGCACAAACACAGGATCCCTTGGCTCCGGGAACAGAGAGCCTTAGCAGCAAAGCAGAGAGCAGGAAGTTGCTGTTGAACTTGAGCTCCAGAGCCACGCTGCACCTGGGTGGCCCGGCAGATGGATGGCCCACCTACTCCCCGCTTAACCTTCCAACTCCAAGTCTCCTGTGAGCGCAGCTGACTTGCAGATGTTTTACAATACAGTGTATTAATAGAAAATTGGAGGTAGGGTGAGGCCAACAGATCAGGAAATGATTGCCACCGAAAGGATAGCTTATTTCTCACAGATCCCAAGAGAAGCGCGTACCATGCAGGACCACCCAGGAAGCACGGGGTCATCCGGGAGGCAGAGGAAGAGAGGGGAAATGTGAATAAGAGTCTTTCTTGTGGTTTCTGCAGGAAAGAGAAGATGAGGTGGGGTAAGCAGGCTTAGGGCTGGCTAGTTTGGAAATTTTTTGCAGGCTCTGGGTTGTGGGAGCTGTCCCTGGTTGTCTGGCCCCTGGCCCTGGGGTGATTAGAGCAGGTGGACAGTGGCTGGAGTGCGACAGCCCATAGAGGAGGTGAGTGGTTGGGGTATGGGCTCTGACTGGTTGGTTTGTATTTGGAAAGTGCCCCCCACCCCAGGAAGACTCCTCCTGGTGTGGGTGGGAAAGGTAGAGGGGGCACTACAAGGGAGGCAGGCCGAGACAAGGTGGCTCAGGCAGATCACTGGGCTGTCAGGCTATGGCTTGTTCAGTCTGAACACGTAGGGCAGAGGTGCCAGAGTCAAGTTTACAGAAGTCAGAAACATGGTTGATACACAAAGCTCGAACACCTGTGGACCCTTAGCCACAAGGGATCTGGGCAGTATTTTGCAGCTTTCCAGGCTTTACAGTCAGGAAGACAAACCAGAAGGTTGGAACTGATGAGGAGCAAGCGAGTCTCCCATCAAACCCACATGCATCGCACCCTCCACAAATATGCACAGAAAGAGAAATGAAAAGTTGAGAGTACAATTTAAGGCACTCTGATAATTTCTCCCTGCACCACATGGTCCTTTTTCAGACCTCTCTAAGGAGACATTAAGAATAATAAAAAGCCACACAACAATGCTCTGTGGCAGGACGACCTCACACACTCAAAGGGCCTCCACAGGCTTTAAATCATTTGAATCCAAACACAACCTTGTGAGTTGGGCCAACCAGGCCCCATTTCATACATCAGGAAACTGAGGCCCAGAGAGGGTAAGTCGCTTACCCACCATTACATGGTAAGTAGTAGCAGACCTGAAGCTTGAGTTCTGGTGTCTTCATGGCCATGCACCATAGAGTTTCATGAATGTTCTAGAAGAGTTGTCGGTCTGGAAAAAAACTGTGGTCTTGTATCTATCTGGGTTCTAATAATTACGTATATCTTTGATTTTCTTTTAGCTTAAAGCCAAAGCCTATGTAAATGTTTAGGAAGAAAACTTGTTTTGAACTTTAGATAACATATTATCTAATGCTGCTGTGCCATAAAGCTTAATAGACTTAAAACCCACAGCTAACATCATCCTTAATGATGAGCTTTTCCCCTAAGGTCAGGAACAAGACAAGAATGTCCATTCTCACCACTTTAATTCAACATAGTACTGGAAGCCCTAGGCACAGCAATCAGACAACAAAAAGAAATAAAAGGCATCCAAATTGGTAAGGAAGAAGTAAAACTTTCACTATTTGCAGGTGACATGATACTCTATATGGAAAACCCTAAAGACTCCACCCCAAAAGTGTTTGAACAGATACACAAATTCAGTAAAGTCTCAGGATACAAAATCAATGTACAGAAATCTGTTGCATTTCTATACACCAATAATGAAGCAGCAGAAAGAGAAATTAAGAAAACAATCCCATTTACAATTGTACCCAAAATAAGAAGATATCTAGGAATAAACCTAACCAAAGAGGTGAAAGATCTGTACCTTGAAAATTATAAAACACTGATGAAAGAAATTGAAGACGACACAAAGAAATGGAAATGCATTCCGTGCTTATGGGTTGGAAGAACAAATATTGTTAAAATATCTATACTACCCAAAGCAATCTACACGTTTAATGCAATCCCTATCAGAATACCAATAGCATTTTTCACAGAACTAGAACAAACAATCCTAAAATTTGTATGGAACCACAAAAGACCTCAAATAGTCAAAGTCATCTTGAAAGAGAAAAGCAGAGCTGGAGGCATCACAATTCTGGACTTCAAGCTGTATTACAAAGCTGTAATAATTAAAACAGGCACACACTGGCACAAAAACAGACACATAGGTCAATAGAACAGAACAGAAAACCCAGACACAAACCCACAATTATATAGTCAATTAATCTTTGACAAAGGAGGCAAGAATATGCGATGGGAAAAAGTCTCATCAACAAATGGTGTTGGGAAAACTGGACAGCTACATGCAAAAGAATGAAACTAGACCACTTTCTTACACCATACACAAAAATAAATTCAAAATGGATTAAAGACCTAAATGTGAGATATGAAACCATAAAAATCCTAGAAGAGAACAGAGGCAGTAACCTCTCTGACATTGGCTGCAGCAACTTCTTCTGAGATAATGTCTCCAGAGGCAAGGGAAACAAAAGCAAAAATGAACTATTTGGACTTCATCAAAATAAAAAGCTTCTGCACAGCAAAGGCAACAACAAACAAAACTAAAAGGCAACCTACTGAATGGGAGAAAATATTTGCAAATGACATATCCGATAAAGGGTTAGTATCCAAAATACATAAAGAACTTACACAACTCAAAACCCAAAAAACAAATAATCCAACTAAAAAATGGGCAGAAGACTTGAATAAACATTTTTCCAAAGAAGACATACAGATGGCTAATAAGACACATGAAAAGGTATTAATCATCACTGTATATCAGGGAAATGCAAATCAAAACTACAATGAGATATCACCTCACACCTGTCAGAATGGCTAAAATCACCAACACAAGCAACAACAGGTGCTGGTGAGGATGTGGAGAGAAAAGAAACCTCTTGCACTGTTGGTGTAAGTGCAAACTGGTACAGCTACTGTGGAAAACAGTATGGAGGTTTCTCAAAAAGTTAAAAATAAAACTATCTTATGATCCAGCAATTGGACTACTGGGTATTTACCCAAAGAAAGCAAGAACATGAACTCAAAGGGATACATGCACCCCTGTTTGTTGCAGCATTATTTACAATAACCAAGCTATGGAAGCGGCCCACGTGTCCATCGACTGATGAATGGACAAAGAAGATGTGGTATATATATACAATGGAATGTTACTCAGCCATAAAAAGAATGAAATCTTGCCATTTGTAGGGACATGGATGGAGCTAGAGAGTATTATGCTAAGTGAAATATGTCAGACAGAGAAAGACAAATACCATATGACTTCACTTATATGTGGAATTTAAAAAGGAAAACAAACAAGCAAAGGTAAAAAAAGAGAGGGAGAGAGAGAGACAAAGCAAGAAACAGACTCTTAATTATAGAGAACGATCTGATGGTCACCAGAGGGGAGGAGGAGGGGATGGGTGAAATAGGTGATGAGGATTAAAGAGAACAATGTGTTGTGATGAGCACCGGGTAACGTATGGAACCGTCGAATCACTATATTGTACACCTGAAACTAGTACAGCACTATATGATAACTGGAATTAACATAAAACTTTGAAAAGAAGTTTAATAGACTTGAAAGGGCGTGTGAAGACTGTCGCTCCTGTATTCTCACTTTACCTTTCCAATATTGACAGGCACGTCTAGAGAGGGTGGCCATTTCTGATTTCTGTGATGAAGCAAGCACAGTAACAACATGCACCACCGCATACCAATTCAGAGCTGTAAAAGCACAGAGTACCTAGTTTTGACGTTTCTTAAGTCATATGAGCAAATTCTGAAATAGAAAACATGGAGCACCTTGGGTTCTTGCTGAGTAACCTGTTTCTAAATAAATCACATGTTTTGAAAAAAAAAAAAAATACTCTGTTGAGATTAAGAAAGAACCAGTGGAAAGATACCCCGAGGGAACTCAGTGACTCAAGATCACAGACAAATAAATTACACCTCTGGTTCAGACTAATTCTGTGTGTGCGCTTCTAAAAAAAATAGGCAAACAAATGTGAAGAGTTACTTAGAGTTTAATTGGTTTAATGCATTAATCATTGCATTGCAAAACCAGGAGGCTAAGCTAGCAAATTTAATTGTGGAAAGAGAATCCAATTGAAGATTTCATTTATCAGGGAAATATTTACCTCCATTTTCTCCAGATTTCTGTTACGGTAATGAGTAGTCCTTCTTCATTTGAAGCCCTTGTGTCACCAGAGAAGTCACGATGCTTAGTTGACTTTTGTAGCACCAAATTGGAAAAGAAATAGGTAGATTAAGTGGGAATCAGCGAGAAGGATCACAGCTCACTGGTGGCGAAAACCCACGGGGATCCAGCTGGCTGTTGGTTTACTGTTCATGTGTACATGAAGGAGAGCCAGGTCACCCCTCAAAGAAAATCTGTTCTTTTAAAGGAAAGAGATCCAACAGCGCACTCTCTTTCTGCCCCTGTGGTTATTGGAGGAGTGGTCAGTGCCAATAAAATATCGCCTTAGAATCAAATGGGTAGGAGAATGCCGTACCTTTTAGTCCATTAAAAAGGTATTCTACAGGTTACTAATCTTTGCTGTGTTCTATGGAGAAAACCTTAAAATACTTTTCTCTAGCTCAGGGAGCCTAGATTTTCATTTGAGTCTACATGGGAGATTGAGATTCACCATCTCCCTATAGGTGCAGAAAGAGAGAAAATGGGAAGCAAAATACTTTCAAGTCTAGGGTATAACACCAACTGCACACCGACGTCTCCTTTTAGCAGCCGGTGTCCTCTCCTTCCCTCCTCCCTGACCTCTTTTATACTTCTCCGGAGGAGCACTCCAGAATCATAATTAAGAACAGGAGCTTTTATTTAATCAATGGATGAATAGATAAAGAACGTGTCATATATATTCACACAACAGAATATTATTCAGTAATAAAAAAGAAGGAAATCCTGACATTTGCAGCAACACGGATAGACCTGGAGGGCATTGGGCTAAGTGAAATAAGCCAGACAGAAAAAGACAAATACTGTATGAAACAAAAAAAGGGAAAAGAAAAAATTAAGAAACTGAGCTCATAGCTACAGAGAATGGATCGGGGGTTGCTGGAGGTGAGGGCTGGGGGGTAGGGGAAATGGGCAAAGGTGGTCAAAAGGTACAAACTTCTAGTTATAAAGTAAGTTAGTCCTGGGGATATAATGTACAGCATTGTGACTATACATATACAGTTAATAATACAGTACTGTATATTTGAAAGTTTGTAAGAGGGTAGATCTTAAAAGGTCTCAGCACAAGAAAAAAACCTGTAACTGTATGGTGATGAATGTTAACTAGACCTCATTGTGATGATCATTTCATAATGTATACATGTACCGAATCATGATGGCGTCCACCTGAAACTAATATAATGTTATATGTCAATTACACCCTGATTAATTAAAAAAAAGAGAAATGAATAGGAGTTTGGTTGTAGATAAAGATGAAGAAAGGAGTGATTGTGTTACATCATGCAAACATTTTGGTGTTTTTGCCATGTGAACTTTTCTAAAACCTGAGGAAAATGTGCCAAATTCACAAATGTCTCCTGTCAGCTGGTCTCTGTGGAAATGCAGGAGAGGGGCTGAGTTATGTATCCATCTGACATGGTACAGAAGAGGTTGAGTACATGAGGATTGCAAGGCAAATTGTCCATTGGTGACCATGGCGTGGATCTAGAAGTGATCCATGAAAAGTCACGTCAGGAGATTTAAAGATATCCTGATGATGACATGGATGTCCAGAGGACACACAGAAGCTGTCCAAATAATGTTGTCTGTCTACCCTCAATTTTTTTTTAAATATTACAGGTTAGACTAAGAATACAAGCATTGTCTACTCCCCAAGATTCATAGTCTTCCAAAATTGCAGCTTATTTATAATTTATACATTATATTTATAATAAAATTATAATTTATAATTTATGTAATTATATGCCTTTGTAGACCTTATTTGTAAAAACACATAAATATACAAAATGAATGATTATATATGTTTCATGCAGATTCATTTGGCTTCCTTCAATGATTAGCATTTTCTTATATGTACCGCAATGGCAGAAAAAAATACATCCAGTGAATGTCTTTGAGTTCCAGAAACACCTTAATTTACTATAATTTCTCCACAGAAACTTTCGTATTTCTTTATATCAACAAATGTTATTTTCAGGATATTAAATATTTCCAAAGGGATAGGAAATTAATATAGAGAGCAGAAAATTTATGAAATTTTGGCATTTTCGTAACAGTCTCAAATGGAGGCTTAATCTCCACCAATAAATAAATAATAAATAAATAAGTGAATAAATAAATAAGCAAATAAAACAAAGATTTGTGGTAAGCAAGATGCCAAGTCAGGTTGAAATGTGAGTTAGCAGTGGGATTTTAGGGAATGTTACTTGAAAGTTCTGAGTCTTGATTTTTCTCATCAGTAAAATGGGGATAAGAACACCCACCTACCTGAGAGAGTAAGGATCCATAAGCCAGGTAAAGGAGGCAAGATAGAATTTAGTGATACTGAGTTTGGTAAACAGAGTTATTGCCTTTGCCCTCTCTTCTAGAAGCATGTATTGCCTCAAGAGAGGGAACACAGGTACGAGGCGTTCACATTTTATTTTTATTTATTTTTGTTTGTTTATTTGTGTGTTTATTTGTTTATTTATTTATTTATTTATTTATTTTTATTATGTTATGTTAGTCACCATACAGTACATCGTTAGTTTTTGATGTAGTGTTCCATGATTCATTTTTTGCATGTAACACCCAGTGCTCCATGCAGTATGTGCCCTCCTTAATTTTTATTTATTTATTTATTTAAAGATTTTATTTATTTGAGAGAGAGAGGGAGGGAGAGTGGGGGGAGGCACAGAGGGAGAGGGACAAGCAGAAATCAGCGGATAACATCTAAAATCAATGCTGGGCTCGATCTCACAACCCTGAGATCATGACCTGAGCTGAAATCAAGAGTCAGACACTTAACAGACTGAGCCACCCAGGCACCCCCGAGATGATCACATTTTAGCTTTTGAGCTCCAAAATAGGCTCCTCCTTTCCTGTTCTTGAAGTTCGGTTAAGCATGCAAATCTTACGTGTACATCTCAACTACAAAATACATAACTTTCTAGATGGAAAGATCCATGAAATGGCCAACACCATGAATGAAAAAACACCCTAACTAAGGCACATTGCCGAGATAGTAAAACACCAGTAAGAAGAGAAGATAATAAAAGCTTCAGGGAAGAAAAAGAAGGTCCCATACAAAGGCAAGAGAATCCAAATTTTATGGGGGCTTCTCAAAACCATAATAGAAACCAGAGGACTAGGGAGAAGTGATTCTCAACTTACTGATTTATTGATCCAAAGGGAAGGTAGAATAAGGACATTTGCCAGATATGCGTGGTCTAAAAATATTGACCTTTCATGCACGATTTCATGGGAGTTATTAGCGGATGTGCTACTGAAACAGGGTGCTCCAAGGAGAAAGTGGTGGACTCCAGACAGGAGAATCTGAAACAACACTGATGATGCTCCTGGTCCAGCCTGAGGCCGGAAGACTGAAGGTTTAGGAGAGATGTAGCCTAGAAAAAAACTGAAATAGGTAAGTTAGATATCTCATATATTTGGTCATGTAGGTAAGCAATAACATTCAGAAGGTTTCCATAATCTGTTGAGGATTTTAGGAAGAATGAAACAAAGCAAACAAAAAATGGCTCTAAAAAAGATAGCTATTATTAGATCCAGGGGAATAAATTTAAAAATTTGTATACGGAATGAATTAAATCACAGTTCCTGGTCATAATATTGTAAATGCAGACTATCAATATGGCCAATATGGAGAAGGTGGAGGAAGTAGAACCACGGTGGGAGTGCCAAGGTGATGCGGTACCTTTTCATAACAGGAAATCAGCACATAACATCTAAAATCAATAAACTGAGAAGTAATGATCTAATGATATGATTTAGAATCAGGGCTGTGAATGCTAGAATAGGGAAGAGCTCAAGGTACCATTTTTCATCACAAGACTTACTCTCTTTGACTTTAATTGTGCACATGTATCACTTTGATAATTTTTTAAAAGACATGGCCAAGAGAAAGGAAACTGAGAGATGGTAGTCTTGGGAGAAAAGGCTTCTGATTTGCAAGAACACACTCTTGGGCTCTTACAAAGGTTGTGCTCTGAAGGATAGAGTGAATGACCTAAACAGTGCACTGCAAGAGAGCCGATGACTGCCAGGCTCTCCTGCCCCTCAGAACCAGATTGATAGCCGAGACAAAGCGTTGGAGAAGGGACAGTACAAGTAGGCACCACCTTGGGTGGACTCCTCCTTGCCCCCTCCCCTCTTCCCACTTTGTGGCCGTGGGTGAACCCTCCTTCTCTCTGGGCTTGGATTTGCAACAAGAGTGGTTTGGACTGTTGGTCTCCTAAGGTCACTTCTGTTTTTAATATCCTGGTCATTTGTGACTCCAGAGGTCCAGAGGAAAGGAGGCGAAAGTAGAAGACAAAACGGAGATGAATAAAGAGGAGAAGGGGGACAGATGACATGAAGAGAGAAGACTGAGGGGGAGGAGTATGGAAAGAGAGAGGAAAACCCAACACTGCATTTGTTGAGAGTAAAGCACGTGCCTTGACATTTTGTATCCTTAATGGAGGCTAATTAAATGATGGAGGCACAGCAGAGCAAAGAGCCCTCAGCAATGCATCCCGAAATAGAAGGCTCGGTATTTATTTGGAAGACAGTAATTTCATTTTCCAGGGAGAATTTTCGGTAAAAAGAGTTTACATGGACAATTAAATTCTTACCTTTCAACATAGCTGCCTGAGAGCTATAAAAATAAGAATGTCTCATATTTCCTATGAGTCAGTGCTTTCTATGGATGTATATTACCTGATTGGGTCCTCACAACACTATCGTGAAGTCAGGACTACTCTCCCCATTTCCCCATCAGGCACACTGTGCCTCAGAGAGGTGGACTCATCGGTCCAGCAAGAAGGCAGAAGCCCCAAGGTCAAACCACAGTCTCTTTTATTCCCAAACCCGTGTTCTTTACCTCTGCCCCTCTGTCTGTGGCTCTCCTGACCCGAGAAACAGTTACAGAGGAGAGAGTTCACCCAGCCCTCCTTTCCAAGGAAAGTGGTCCACTTCTCCATCTCCATGCTCATCTCCTTTGTCTTCATTTTCTTTCTGGCCTTCTTTTTCATTTTCTCTCTCTGAGCCTTCCGTGTCTCCTCCTCCCTCCTCATTTATCTTCTTCATCTTTTGGAACAGGCGCCTCATTCATATTGTTCAAAAATGGAACCAACGGTGAAGGTAGGTGTTGAGAAATTCTGCTCCTCCACTGCCCAGCCACGTGCTCTTGCCTCCACCCCAAATCTCTGCCATCATTCGTTTCTTTGGTATCCTCTCAGTATGTCTTTCTGCCAACACAAGAACACAGAAACGATGTTCCTATTTCCTACTTTCTTACCCCAAAGTTAGCATCCCACATTATAACATACTTTTGTACTTTCCTGTTTTCACTTAGTGATGTGTCCAGGAGATATTTTGATTTTAGTTCACAGGGAGCTTCCTCATTTAAAAAAAATATGTATATATATATACATATTTTTTTTTTTACAGGGACAGGCTATTCCAGAGTGTGAATAAATTGTAGGTTTATTTATCCAGTCCCTTAGACATGGACATTTGGGTGGTTTCCAGATGTTTTACTCTCACAGGCAATACTGCAAGGAATGATCTTGTCAGATGTCAGTTCATCCTGATCAGATTTAACTCCAGGAGCACGGTTGCTGGGTCCGAAGGAAAGTGCGTTTGAAATGTTGTTAGCTACCACCACCACTGAGGAAGACCAACATCTGCTTCCCTAGCACTTAACCAGTGGGCTGTTTGGTCAAACCTTTGGAAGTTTTCCAGTTTGACTAAGGAAAAATTGTACCCTAGTGGAGTTTAATTTTTCTGTCTGTGCTTATGAGGGCTCACAAGTATTTAAGACCATTTGGCTTTCTTATTCTGTGAACTGCTTGTGACCTCTGCCCATTTTTCTATCGGTCTTGGGGTCTTACTCTTTTTTATCTCTCAGAGCTCTCCACATCTTTTGGAGAAAACACTGTTCTGTGTCATGAGCTACAAATGTCTCCCCTAGTTGCTGTCTGTTTTCTTTGTGTTGTGCTTTGATTATGTTTTCTATATAGAACTGGTTGTTACCGATTCCAGTTACAGTTATGAGGGGTTTATTTTTGCTTCTGGAGTTTGAGACATAGATGTGCCAATCTACTCCAAGGTTATTGTATCAATGAGAGTCCTAATCAGAGTCCCAATTAGGATAATTCGGGAAGAGTTTATGTACAAAGGGATAAGTTACAAGGGCGTGTGGGCAAGATTTAGGGACCCTCCGCCCCACCCAAGGTAGGTGCAAGAATCAGGGCCTCGGAGCAATAGAGGTGTCATTACCCCTGGGCTCCAGGGGACCAGGGGCAGACAGGTTATTGCAGCCTGGAGGGAAAGAGAGCTGTGCAGACCAGGCCAAGTAGAGAAGAGCTCTCGTGTCTGTTGGGGAAACAGTGGCCTGCAGGAGGAAGCCAAGAAGTGAACACCCTGCCCTCATTTCCCTCAGGCCCTCCTCTGTCCTGTCATGGTTCCCCACTGGCCGGAGGGTGCAGGATCCTGCTGGTGTCATCCACGTGAGCAGCCTTCCACAGCAGGGAATAGGGAGGGTGAGTGGATCGAAGTTCTGTGGGGTGCGGCGGGAAGTGGAGGAGATCCAGCACAGTTATAGAATGCCTGCTGGTAATGCTTACATAGTTTTATTTTTTACATTTAAAACTGATCCATCAGAGTTTACTTTGATGTCCTAGATGTCGTATGGTTCCAACTTTACCTTTTTCCCTAACGGCTATCCACTTGTCCCAACACTGTTTATTACAAAGGCCACGTTTACTGACTGATTAGAGTATCCATATTTGTCATATATTAATGTCCAGTGTACATTTGAGTCTATTTCTGGATTTTCTCTTCTGTTCCATTGGGCTGTGTGTCTATTCATGTGCCATTTTATGTTATTTGCCAAGGCCTTATGATGGGTTCTAAGAACTGGGGAGACCAGTCCCTCCTCTTTTTTTTTTTCTAGTTTAGATTTTTCCTGGGCTAAGCTTGCTTATTTATTGTGACTGAACCTGCTTGTCTATTTCTAAAGGAAAGAAACTTATTAGTACATTTTGGAGGATTATGTTAAATTTATAAATTTATTGATGGATGAGTCACATCTTTAAACCATAGTTGATTTCTTCTTTGAAACAAAGATTTGTCAAGAAACCTGGCAGATACCCCCTTATCAATAGAAAGTTACCATTTGCAATAATTGAGAACACACCATTCAAGTAGTGTTCCTGCCAAAAACGCCTAACCTAAACCTACTCATGAGACCATGTTATACAGAATCAGATTGGGGGCATTTTCCAAAAGAGATGGTCTATACTATTTAAAAATATCAGTATTGTCAGTTTTGCCTCAATAAAGCTGAAAAAAAAATCAGGATCTTGAAGGACAAAAAAGAGTTCTAGATTAAAAGCGACAAAGGACATGACAACTACAGGCACTGTGTGGTCCTGTTTGGATCCTGGATCAGGGAAAAAACATCCATAAGGAACGTTAATGGAACAACTGATGAAGACTGAATATGTACTCTCAGTTAGGTCATAGTATTGTATCAATGTCAAATTACTTGAATTTGATAATTGTACTGTGGTTTTGTAAGAGCATATTCTTATTCTTACAAAATGCACACTGAAATACTTCGGGGTAAAGGGTGTTTGCTACTCACTTTCAAATTGTTCAGGAAAAAAATAATATACCTGCGCATTTAGATAAGAGTAGTGAAGTAAATATGGAGAAATGTTAGTAATTGATAACTGGGTGAAAATATGTAAGAATTCTTGGTGCTATTCTTGTAACTCTTGTGTAAATTTAAAATTCCTGAAAAATAAAAAGCTAAAACAAATGAAAGTTTGGGTGAGTGGATAGGGAGACGATAATGTTGAAAGGTGTGAACTCCTTCCTGCTTTTAGCCAATTTGAGTTTGATTCTGCCTTGTAACACGTTGTCTTAAAACCCAGAGGAATGGGGCGCCAGGGTTGCTCAGTCCATTAAGCATCTGCCTTCAGCTCAGGTCATGATCTCGGGGGGAATCCTGGGATCAAGCCCCACATTGGGCTCCCTGCTTCAGTGGGGAGTCTGTTTCTCCCTCTGCCTCTGCTCTCCCCACCCCCCACCGCATGTTCACGTGTGCTCTCTCTCTCTCTGTCTTGAATAAACAAAATCTTCAGAAAAAAACAAACCCAAAGGAATATCAAGTTAATCAATATTAGTCCATTTTATTTTCAATTCCCATAACGGATCACTACTTTGACTGCAGCACGCACACACACACACACACACACACACACTACAAATTCCTTCTGAAGCAGGTCCAACGAGTCAGTTGTTATTGGGCATTGCCATGGGCCGAGTGCCTCCTTCTCACAGGACCAAGAGAACCTGCAAGATTGCTGAGCTTGCCCCGGGGATTTGGGTGTTCCTAGTGTCAATGACCAGCAAGTGATATTTGATCTTGGTTTAAAAAACCAAAGGGAATCTCTGAGATGTTCTTCTTTGGGTCCATCTCCCCAGTAATAAGAACAGTGCCTCCCACCACTAATTTCTGGAATGTTAACGGTGCTCCAGACTTTATTTTGTTCACTTAATCTCTCATGATCTTGTTTTCTTAGAAGAACCTGGTGGGTAGTTACTATTATTACCCCCATTTGACAGATGGGGAAAGTGAGCTAACACCCCCTTCTAGCGAGTGGTAGGGATGGGACTCAAAGCTGGCCATCTGCTTCTAGAATATGCTCTTTATATTCTCTGTGGCATCTTCACAACGCCCAATGTCAGGTGCAGTCTCAGGGGTCGGGGCTGTGAGGTGGCCTCCTCACTACCAGCAGGCTTTGGCCCCAGTAAAATTGGGAGAAACTATAATAATCACTAGAAACAGATAGCTCTTTGCCTTATAAAGCGTGAACCAGAGCTTCAGAGACTCAGAATCCTTGTTGGCCAAGGACACAGGCTCCAGGAACCTGTGAGAACGGTTTGAGAAGGGTTTGTATACAAATTGTGCGTGCTCCAGGAAAGGATTCACAAATAAATCCTATGGATGCAAAGGAAGACACGAGGTCACTGACAAAAGGAAACAGGATTCAGGAAGCAGATGCTCTTTTGCAAACAGACCCAGAAGCGCTAAGATGTGGGCGCAGGAAGAAGCAGCATGGGGACAGAGATGCTGCACGGGGAGACGCTGGATGTCGAGCAGTATGGAGGGGACTCCCACCTGGGCGAGGCTTCTCCAAGCCACTACCTGCCCTCCAGCATTTACTGACTGCCCTTCTGCTGTGCTCTGAAGGCAGTCGGGAGTGTATGTGTGCGGATGTTCCATCTGCCATTGTGTGTGTGTGTGTGTGCACACGAATCCCCATAGCGCGCGCACACACACACACACAGAGATTACGATGGAAGCTCATCTTGGTTACCTGGTGATGCCAGGATTTTAACTGGATTGTTCTAGGTTATTAATCCCCAATTCTTGGCAGAGCCTGATTAAGGAGTGGCCCAGCTGGGCAGCAATGGCCCGAAGTGTCACTCCACACGGGCCACCGCAGTGGCCATGGTTGGTACTCTGTCCAGGTCCCCATGGCCCCACTGGTTCTTGGGTGCCTAAGCCCCGGCATCCTTGAGCTTTGCTTCTGATGGCAACCCCTATGCCCGGACTACCCACGGGCGGCTGGAGAAGTTGGCCTGCATTCGCGATCCCACAAGTGTCCAGGAGTCACATCCCTATTGGGGGGGAGGGGAGGCTTTAGCAGCAGCTGTCTGGGGAAGGGGTATGAAAGCCCAGGCCCCTTGCTCTGACAGAGGACAAGGTCCAAGGAGTAATTTTCACTCTAGCTCATCTGCAGGATGGGCTGAGGCAGCGGTACCGCCCGGTATGGCCACCTCCCATTTCCTGCTCTGCTGTCCCAGTACCCTGCATAAGTCACATGCCCACAAATCCTGGCCTCAGGCCCTGCTTTGGGGGAGTCTGGCCTCTGACAACCGCTATCACAGTCCGAGAAATGCAATGAGGGAAGAGAAAAATGACATTTACCTACAGAACTTGACTCAGGGAGATTGCCCAATGTGTTTGGAAAGAATTCTTGACTATTTACTTCGGTGTGAGGGGTGAGCCTCACCCACTCCAATGTGCTGGCTCAAGTGCCTTCTAGAGAATGCAGATCCAGTTCCCTGTGGGCTTTCTTGTTTGTTTGTCTTCTGGACTAGATATATAAATTGTTGCGGGGGGGCTGAGCGGAATTGCTTAGGGTGATGGTGTGGAGCTTGAGCTTTGCCTGGAGGGGACAGGGAGGAAGGGGGGCTGGAGCAGCACTCAGCTCCTCCTCGAAATAGATACTGAATGGTATTAAATTCCATTAAAATGTTAGTTTTCTTGGGGTACCCACATGCCTCCAGCTGCCCCTGCTTCCTGGTGAGCAAGAGGTGGGTTTTCTGCTGAGCTCTCTGAAGAGGAGCTAAGGAAGGCAGAGGCTGCTGGGGCTGGGAGTGGGGTGCATGAAGGGCCGTCTGTGGCACTGAAGTCCTCCAGGGAGCAGGAGGGAGCGACAGACCTGGGTACTGCTGGTGCCCTTCCAAGTGGCCTGAGGAGTCAGATGGTGGGACCAGAGGTGACCCTCCATGACTGTTGGATGAGTCACAGTGGGGGGGTGGGTCTGGTGCAGTCCTGGACAATGCATTTCATTTGTAAACCTGAGAAGTATAGGGACATTCTTTAACAGGTGGAGAGAGGAGCCAGCCCCTCCCACATCAATCACCCATTAGACCTGTGTTTTAAGTCTGAATTTTGGTGGAACTTGGGTGTCATGACCAAATTAACAGGATAGATGCCATACAACTAATGGGTCTAGTGAATATACCAAAGGTTTAGCCAAACTAATGTCTGCAGCAGAACACAATTAGCAAATGTATGAATCACTCACCTGTTTATGTATCAAGTCTCGAGACTGAGTGTTAGCTTATTGTGGGAGCCCTGTGTAATCTGAGCAGCTCTGGACCAGCTCCTGTGCTGTAATGAAAGGAACAGGCCTACCTCTGGCTCTTGATGTGCTTCCCACGTATCAGGGAGTTATGACTTGTGTCCTAATAGATATATGAGAGGACAGACTCTGGGGCATCCAAGGGGCGTAAAGAAAGGACTGGTGTCGTGAAGGGAAGGATAGATCCACTCTCATTGAGTGGTAGGGGTGGGCGGGCGAGGTGCAGACTACCTGAGCTCATAGAGCCATTGTTGAGAATTAATGAAATAATGGGTGCAAAGTGTCTGGGAGAGTAGCTGGCCCAGAAAGGATGTGGTATATATTGGTCTTATGCATACTCATATGCACACATGTAATTGTGCATACCACTTTCATGATAATGTATGAACACTCAGTAATGGACAATAATAAATTATTTGATTATAACACATTATTATATAATATCTTATGTGTGATCTATAATTATATCAATATCTTATGTATATGATATCACTTTATGTTAATGTATTATGTACAATATATTGCTATGTTATAACAGATCATGTATATTTTCAGTAATTTATTATTAAGCATTATATATTAAATATCACCATTTAATTTTATATATTAAGTTAATGCATAAAATGGAATATTATTATGTATTAGAATATTATATATACATAGTACATATATACAGTACCTATTATTGTGAGCAAGGGTCTCACGGTGGGAATGTTCCAGTCTGTTTGGAGAGAGAAGAGCGGTCAGTCTGCTCTGTGTAGGCCTGTACAAGGACACAGAGTAGGAGAGGAGGATGGAAGGGGATTTTCGGATTACCGTTATAGGGCTCTGTGGGGATCTGAGCTGCATTCAGTAGAAAAGGGGACACTTGCTACTGAGCACTTCGTGCAGGCCAGGTGCTGTGCTAGGTACAGAAGAAGCAGCTACAAATGACGTAGGTGGGGCCCCTCCCTGGTGGAGGTCATCCACGCATGGAGACCTGGGAGGAGTCACTCTGAGAAAGAGAAGAGAAATGCAGGGTACCCCAGTGCCGCACAAGGAGGGGCTATGGCCCCACAGCTCTGGGGAGCGGTCTCAGGACCTGGAGTTAGGTAGGTGAGTGGTAAAGAGAAGGGCTGGCTGGTACACAAAAAAGAGAGTTTCAGACCAAAAGCCAGCTCCTTTGAGATGCCCAGGGGGAAAAGGGGCTCTCCAGGAGCAGAGAGCTGGGGGGAGCAGGCTGAGATGTGACTGGGACATGCGTGCTCGAGAGGCCCAAGCTAGGGGTCCACTGCCAAGTTCAAATGCACTGAGAGAGGAAAGAGCACGGCAAGAAGCTGGGGCTGCTAAGGCAGAGGGTGGGGTATTGAGGGGCCCCTGGGCCGGTGACATAAACTGGCAGCTCGGGGAGCTTGGACTCTGTGAGTGGGCAGGAGAGGCAGCCTGAGGAGCTGGAGCCTGGAGCAGGGGCGGGCTGGAGGCTAAGGAAACCTGTCCTGCTCACGGAAGCCAGGGCAGGGTCTCAGTGCTGAGGGGTCCAGCAAAATTGGCATGGGGGTGGAAGGAAAGGAGGCATCAAGGAAGACTGGAAGGTTCTGGGCAGAATCCATCATTATTGAAGATGGGGGATGCATCTTGGGAAAAGGCTGAGATTTGATTTAATATTTCTAGCATCGCATTTGGAAAGTTGGTTGAGCTTGTTTTTTTTTTTTTTTTGGATTGTCTTAGGATTCATAAATTCAAATAGACTTATGAAACAAAAATATGATTTTTGAATTAGTCATTGATAACCTCTAACTGAACAGATCACTGGATTGCTTGCTAATTGCTTGTAATTGCCAGATCATACATATGAACAGTGTGGGAGTTCCCGCTCACTACACATACACACACACACACATGCACGCACACACACGCAGCCTCTGAACTGTGTGTTACAAAGGTGTAATAATCTGACTTCTGAGAATCATGTGGAAGGATTAGAATAAAGGCTAGAGGATTTAAAAAAGAAGGCTAGAGGCTATAGGGAGCCCGTTCTGACTGTATAATGATGAATGTCTTAGAGCAGCGCGAATGGAATGGCTAATCGGCAAACAGACGAGCACTCTCTCGGAATGGTTCAAAGAAGGCTGATTGAGGAGATAGTCTTACACAGGGTGCACGAACGGGCTGATGGTCTCCAAGGTGACTCTCAGCTGTGAGTCTACGATCCTGGGATTTCACAGCCTTAAAGAAGGTACTTTGGGGGTCTTCTTTTTCCTCCCTCAATTTATTACTTCCTGCCCACAATTGCATCAAAACAGCCTATGAATGTTCTCCTTTGGGAAAAACCTGAGCTGACTGACCCTGGAGTAGCAGCTGGACTCGATCAGTCCCTGCTGATCCCTGCTGTCTCCCCTTAGTCTGTGGGCCGGCATTCCCGGAAGCCCTGAACTCTAGCCCGAGTAACCGCGTGGTTTCGGCAGGGTCACAGTGCAGGAGCCAGACCTGGCTTCTTCCCTTCGCATTATGCCCTCACACCCCATCATGTCCCCCACCAACTCCCCATCCCCCTCCCTCCTCCTATCTCCCCACCTTGTTACCCTTCATCCCCCCATTCTCTATCATTGCCCCCCTGCCCCTCCCCCCGCCCCCACTTCACTGCAGACCAAGGGAGCAGAGTTGATGAGAGCCAAGCACTCTCTCTGCAGAGATTTCCACAAGGCTGCAAGGAGAACTTTTCAGAAGAGATCATGCTGCTTGGTGACCTAAAGATGCAGAATGCCAAATTGCTCATTACCTTCTTCGAAAGTTCCAGTGTGAGGCTGTTTTGTCTGTCCTCTGCCCCTGAAGTGTAATAGAGAGGAGGATGAGAGCCTCAGCTCCTGTAATCCCCAGGGAACCCTCCGTGCTGAAGCTGGTGTCCGGCCGTCCCTGCCCTTCCCCGGAGCCCCTGGCCGCAGCGTGGTCTTCCAGCACCAGCGGCTGCAAGCACGCTTTCCGTCCCTCAACAGGTCTCTCTGCTGGTATTGCTATCCACCAGCTGTTCCAAACCACAGACCCTGCAGAGTAAAGCGCTTGACAGCATAACCACTCGGATGGCAGTGCACAAAGAGGTCACACTTGAAGAAGGCAGGAAAATAGCCCTGGACTGAAATGCGGGACCCTGTCCCCTGTCTGACCTTGGAGACATGGCCCATCCTGGCATCCCTCTGGCTCCTCCTCTGTGGCTAGAGGACATTGAAAGCAGTCATGTCTGAGGTGCAGCCAGCTGGAAGTCTCTATCACCTGACAGCTGACATTCTAGGAAAGAATTTAAACGAGTGTTTATTTTTCTCCATCCTTGTAGTCTTTCTTAGGTCACAAAATTAGGAAATCAAACCAAAGCTGGACACAGAATATGCCCTTCCGGGGTGGCAGCTATTTCTAGTGTGTTCCTCAACTCCAGACCTTGCCCTTGGTCACCAGCGTTTGCACTTCCTTCTTTTTAGCTACTGCTTCTTGATACTCACAAGGGACAATGCTATTCCGTGCCACCTTCCCTCGGTGTCCCCTTGCAAGCCCCCAAGCCTGTGTTAATGCCTCTCTGGGACTCCCAGGCTGGCTGGGCACAGGAAACCGAAATGACATTCTGGGGAAAAGGAGAAAGGAAACCGATTGGAGCAAAGATAAGCCAGAGTTGGAGATTGGACTGAGTAGCATCTCCGGCCAAAGGGAGCACTTGGCCGTGATGGGCTCCGTGGATGAGTCAGCACAGGAACGGCAAACACAGCCTGTCAGGTCCCGAATCTGTGATGGAGCAGAATATTGATTGCACTGGGGTGCAAATGAGAGAGAGAGACAGATAGGGAGGGAGAGAGAACCATTTACACCAGACAGATGCGGATAAAGAGGCGAGAAGCAGTCAGCCCTGGTTTTCCTTCCCAAGAGCCTGTTCCTAAGAGCTAAGGCCAGTTCCACACGTGCATGCCGTATCTTTACTAAACCCCGGGCAGGCCTCCGCTGGCTTCCAAATAAGTTAGAGGTGAGCTGACATGGGGGCAGGGGAGAGGACAGTGGGGGTGCAAGGCTGCTGACGGTCTGTGAATGTGCCCGCACGCCTGGCCACTTCTGTCGGCAGCCGCATCTGCTCCGTTCGGAACCGGGCTACCTTCTTCAGCGGCAATAATGCCCTCTGCAGGGAAGGCGCTGAGCCCGAGGAGCTGACCCGTTCACCCTTGGCTTTGTACCGGCAGATTCTGTTGTCCATGGATGAAAAGACTGTGTTGCCAGAGAATAGGACTTCAGAGCAGGGAGCACGAAATACATTCCCGACAGAAAGAAAGGATTCATGTTCCCTTTGAGTACAGGGTCAGCCCATCGGAGGACAACCGTGCCGTCTCCCCCTCAGCTCTGTCTGGAATGAATCTCCCAGAGTTAGACTGTTGGGTGCAGAAGGGAAGTGAAAAATGTAGTCTTGGAGAACGGGACACCGTGTACCTCTATGGGTGAAGGATTCCAGAGGGCATGTCCGCGTTGGTTTTGTCGTATGTTATCCGGTGCAACACTCTGCCTAATTAGCAACAAAACAAGCTACTTTAGCAAGCATTTATTAAACAGCAGCTATGTCCCAGGCATGCTGCTAGCTGTGGAGCTTCAAACATGACTAAGACCCTGACTTAGTCATATGCTTGCTCATGGTTTTGATGGTTGTCAGGGAGGAGGAAGTTAGTACTGGAAAGGCTTAATGGAACAACCTGGTAAGTAGTCACTAGAATGTTTGAAGGAACAAAAAGCATTCCACATTTAAATTTTATTTATCAAAGAACAAAAATAAACTGAAGTTGTTGAACCTTAAGTAAATGTTTCTCACCGCATATTCTCTAAATATAAGAGTTTACAGAAAAATTCACAGTTTGGGGTTTTATATCTGTTTGCACACACATACACATCGACGCTCTCTGTCTGGGTTTTAGAACATTATTGGTTGTCTCTTTCCAAATGAAGATGAGGATATTGGCATTCTCCTAGTGCTTCCGTTTCTCTTCCTCTTGCTCTTAATTCTATTCAGTTATATCATTATTTCTGATTGAATTGAGTTCCCTAAAAAGATATGCTCAAGTCCTAAGCCCTGGTACCTGTGAATGTGACTCTATTTGGAAATAGGGTCTTTGCAGATGTAATAAAGCTAACGAGGCCATATTGGATTGCAGTGGGCCCTAATGCAGTGAGTGCATGGTGTCCTTATAAGGAGCAGGAAATTCTGACACAGACACCAGCAGAAAGACAGCTGTGTGAAGACAGACAGAGATTGGAGTGGTGCAATCATAAACTGTGGAATACCCAGTGTTGCTGGCAACCACCGAAGCTAGGAGAGAGGCCTGGAACAGAGTCTTCCCTTGGGCCTCCAGAAAGAATCCACCCTGTCAACATCTTGATTTGGACCTGTGGCCTCCAGCACTGTGGGGGAATCAATTTCTGTTGTGTGAGCTCTCCAGTCGGTGACAAATGGATAGTTATTTTTGTATCGTCCCAGTTTACATTGTCTATCAGTCACGTTCTGTTTGGGAACCATAACTTTTTTTTTTTTTTTTAAGATTTTATTTATTTATTTGACAGAGAGAGAGAGAGCACAAGCAGGGGGAGTAGCAGAGGGAGAGAGAGACCCCCCGCTGAGCAGGGAGCCTGATGTGGGGCTCGATCCCAAGACCCCGAGGGTCATGACCTGAGCCGAAGGCAGACGCTTAACTGACTGAGCCACCCAGGCGTCCCGATGACCCTCACTCTTACTGGTGTGTGATGCGTGTGTTTTATGATGACGTAGATTCATTGTTCACTCGCTGTTTCTTTAGCCGTGCAGTCTCCCTTTCCTTGTGCCTTGTCATTTTATCTTCTCGGCTTTGAACTCTTGGTGAATTCCCTCCCCACCCCCCTCCCCCCTTCCCTGGCCCTGTTCTTTGTGCTATATGTTTGCTTAGCTGCCGGGCCATTTCTTTCATCTGACACATGCCTGACTAGCTCTCTGCAGACCTTCCGTTTGCTCTGAATCAAAGAGGGTAACTTGACATTACTCCTTCCTTCTCGGAGACCAAGTTGTTTTTCTCTACGAGCATTTTGAAGCCTGAGTATTTCCCTCTCTGTTGCCTTAGAGAATTGCAGGTGTAGAGGGAAAGAATTCAACTGACATGAGCTGGTGTGTTTCTCGGACCGTCTAGACTTTCTTTCATGAAAGGAAATTTCGTTTACTATCTGGTGACAGGCCCTACTCCGCCCCATTGCAGGACATACCCCACTCCCACGGGAACTGCGCTAAGGGTTTCCGATTATTTCCCCAAAGCAATGTGCACTCCGCCAGACCTTAGGTGAGGCCCTGCTTCACCCACTTCCCTGTTTTAGCCAATTTTCCCCCCACAATTGATTCCACTCCTCCTCTCTCAGAAGAGGAGAGAGAAACAGCTTGGCTCTCAGGATTTGGGGAACCCACAATTATGGCTCTGGGAGCAGTGTGGCATCTGCCTGATCACTTGTGCTCCATGCCACATTCTTCCTTGCCTGGGCTTCCAATTTTTGAAGTAATGTGCTTTTTTTGAGTTATACTCATCTCTCCCTTGGTTGCTATTAGAAAATTCTTTTTTTTTTTTTTGCCAGTTTAATTTTTTCCCCCTTACTTTTATTGAGAATTGGAAAGAGAAATTCTGTAAAGCCATCTTCACTGCTAAAAATAATGAACTTATGTTGAAGTTATTTAACATAATAGCAACTGATGTTGACTAGGTAGATGGTGATAATATTGTCACTCAGACTTCTAATTTCATCATCCTTTTTTTTTTTTTTTAGATTCTATTTATTTATTTGAAAGAGAAAGAGAGAGCACAAGTGGGTGGAGGGGCAGAAGGAGGAACAGGCTCCCCACTGAGCAGGGAGCCAGATGTGGGACTGGATCCCAGGACCCTGGGATCATGACCCGAGTCGAAGGCAGATGCTTAACCGACTGAGCCACCCAGGCACCCCTAATTTCATCGTCTGTATCCTAGGGAATTGACGAAGGGAAAAGAACCACAAAGGATGAGTTTTGCTTGCTCTGGAGAGGGTTCTCCAGAGAAACAGAACCAATAGGATCCATTTATATCTGTATGTGTATTTAATTTATTATCTATGGAGGGAGATTTATTATGAGGAATTGGCTCGTGTGATTATGGGGGCCGAGAAGTTTCACAGTCTGTGTGTGAGAGCACAGACCCAGGAGAGCAGGGGTCCAGTTCCAGTGTGAGCTGGAGGCCTGAGAACCAGAAAAACCAGTAATGTCAGTCCAGGTCCAAGTCCCAAACAGGAGAAGACCAATGTCCCAACTTTATAGGCAGGCAGAGAGATGGAGAACTCCCCATTCCTCCACCTTTTTGTTTTATTTGGGACAACAGTTGTTCTGTTTGTTCTATCTAATCCAAGAGATGGATGAAGCCCACCCACACTGGGGAGGGCAATCTGCTTCCATCAGTCTGGGGATTCAAATGCTAATGTCTTCTGGAAATACCTTCACAGAGACAGCCAAAGCAACATTTAACCAGATGTCTGGGCATCCTGTGGCCCAGTCAAGCTGACACATAAAATCAACCATCGCAGGCAGTATTCAGCATGGTAGCTAAGAATTCAGATCCCGGAGTCAGAGGGACACAGGTTTGAATTTTGGGCCCTGGTATACATGCTGTGTGGCCTTATTTTAGGTGACTTCATGTCTCCGAGCCATAGCTCCCTCATCTGTAAGATGGGAATGAAAAGAGAACCACCATAAGGGCTAGTTGCGAAGATGGAAGGTGATATGGCGTGAAAGCTATGAGCTTTGTGTTTGGAATTAAGAACACTTGGGCTGGAAGGTGTCATCGAGTCCCTCTGATGGATTTTCTTATGGATTATATAGGAAAGATTAACTGGAGCCCAGACAAGCTCAGCCTGTCTCTGAGGAGAGGGTAAGGTAGTGGAATTCGTGCGTGGTGCCTGGAATGGACATAAGAGATATACAGCGAGACTACAGGTCATTCTGTACCATGCAGGGCACTTGGGTCAGCCGCACTGGTGAGTCCAGTTCTCAGCTGGCTGGGGCTGCCATGGGCAGCGTCTGAAGCAGGATCTGAGATCAGCCAGGTGCTTGGGCATTTCCTGTCAGATGACTCTCCTGGTGTGAACTCCTGTATTCATCCCAGTGGGGCAGTCTTCACATTCCTCCTTTTCTCCATTAGTCTTATCTTTTCGCTTTAACCAAATATGCCCTTTCGGGGCGGAATTTTAGAAAAGCAATTAGGTGAGTGTGGTGGGAGCCCAGCCATCATCAATAATGGTGTCAATATTCAGCATGATTTATTCATCACAACAAAACTTCTGAGCACAAGGCCTTCACCAGGCATTCCCTCCTTATCCTTACATGACCTGATGATGCAGCATAAAGGGGCTTTTTCCCTTTTTTGGGTCATCCGTGGGGAAACGGAGACACAAAAGTGGTCAATTGCTTATCAAGAGACACTCAACAACTGAACAACTCAACCTGGAGACAGGAAATCTCAAGCCCATCATGTCTCCTTGCCAACCGCACTGCTTCTCGGGTGGGCTCATCACCACCCACCCAGAGCTCAGGAGCAGGACTCCTTGGGCAGAGATCAAGGCTAGTTGACGTTGTTTGGCCATGGATCTTACATGTGGTTCCAGTCACCAGGATAGCAGGTGCAGGTACTCTCACTTTAATATGGTGTTTTCCAAGGAAGCAGCTCTATGACTTAAATCTCAAGCCCTCTCCTTGGCATCTTCCCAGCCACACCTTCCCTCGGCTTCAGAGGTATTGGTGGCCCCAGAGATATTCCTGTGTGCGCCATGTTGTGACTTAACTTGCTATCTGATCCAGCCCTTGTCATTCTATCCTGAACACACCAGGTGCTCAATACATATTTGTTGAACTGACTTAGATCAAGGAATCCATTCATATTCAAAGAATAATGGTTTGATAACACTGAGGATGTTCCAAGTAGATTTCAAAGGTAATACCAAAAGGAGATTTTTTTGGGGGGGGGGGGCGGTCAGGGAAATTAAGGAACACTGGCTACTGTAAAGGCTTTAATACAACAATGGTTTATTTTGCCATTACATCCTAGTCCAGTGTAGGTCTGGGGTGCCTTTCCTGCAGGGTCTGGGCTGTTCTGTCACTGTCCCACCCGCAGGTAATTCTTACAGAAGGTCCTGCTTCTGAGTCAAATATGGGTGATGAAAGTTCTAACTTCAGCTGAAACTGTCTTGTGTCTTCCACAAAAAGCTAGACTTACAACACAAATACTGATTTAAAAAACTGTTTATGCTGGTGATCAGGGAAGCCTAATTAAAAATGTGATTACCTTCCAAATCACCTTTATCAAGTCATTTTGTTCTTTAAAAAAATGTATTAAATAGGTAATGGTGCATTGAGTCTCATGCTATACAATGTGTGGAATGCAAAAGAAGTAGAACGCATTGCCCACAAAAGTTAGGAATCTATCTAGTGGGGGATTAAGGGATAGTTTGGGAGTAAGTAAAAAGTGAGAGTCTCCTGTCTTATGGGTATCTGAAGTTGGGGACTATGAACAAGCCATTGGTTTTGTTGGAAGTGGGCACGTAGAGGGGTAAAATGGTGGTCTAATGGGCAGTTTGCTGAAGCGGAGAGCAGATTTAATCCAGTAACATTAACAATGTATTTAATTGACCTTTCTCATTTGTAATGTGACAATATGTGGTCAAAGAAGAAGGTGCAGGTTCATGTGAAATGTGAAAGACACAGTTGCTAGGATAACTTTTTTGTGGGTGGGGCTTAGGAGGCCAGGTGGGGGTGGGTGAAGGGGGTCCCATTGTGTTTGTTTTTTTGTTTTTTGTTTTTTTTGGCTTGGCCAAAAACTCAGTAATTTTTCTATGTACCATATTTTGCCTAAATCATGTGCTGATGGTTCTGGAAAAAAAAAATGAAAATGAAAATGTGTACATTTGTATCACGGCCAGAACATTGTCCTGTGATAGTATGAGCACTGCTTCAGCTAAAAGTGTAATTTTTGTTTAAACCTAGAAGCGGGACAACAGTTTTCCCACAGTCTGCCCTGACATAGGAGAAGAAACTGTTTCAGCCATGTGTTTACTTTTTTGCCTGCCTCATTGTAATGCATTAAGAGATGGTGTAGTTTACATGTTTTTGGAGGAAAACATGAATGTTTAATTTAATCTTAATACCCCAACTATCAGATTGAAAAAAAAAAAGTGAGAATCTCAGCAGGGTTGAGTCAGGGTCCTTTAGGAGCCTCTTGGAGGGAATCTAGCTGGGTCCTAGGATGACTCGGAGAGGACAAGCAGGTGAGAACTAACAGGGCACTGGAACTTTCCAGGCAGAACGGAGCTCTGGTAGAGGGACTAGCCTGGGGAGAAAGTGCTGAGGGAGAGGGAACGTGGCACATTCAGAGATCTGAGCAGTTTCCTGTGGCCTGAACGTTTGGGTGGAGGGGACCAGCGTGGCAAGAGATGAGCAGGTGTCAAGCCTGAAGTCCTTGAACACCGAAGGCTGAGTCAAGCTCTTGGACTTTTTCTTCTCTTTGCCGTGTCTAGCCTTTTCTTTCCAGGCCCGGGGCTCTGTCTTGTGTCCTACCCCTGCTCTTGACCATCTGTCAGGCACAGAATTCCATGATCCTAGGGGAGCTGTTAGCAGACATACACACGTGTTCATAAAATAAGAGATAAGCCACTGAATTGGGAGAAGATATTCACCACACGTGTAACCGACCAAGGATTAGCAACCAGAGAACATCAAGGATTACTATAAATCAATAAGAAACAACTCCATAGAAAAACCAGGGAAAGCATGGACTAGGTGCTTCGCAGAAGTAGAGCCATGGATGGCCACTAACAAAAGGACGAGATGCTCACCAGATCCGCCCTCAGGACGATGTACAGTAACTCACAGCATTCAGGCTGCTCTTTCAGCCTAGGCTCTTTGTGTTTTTATTCAGGGACATTGAAAACCAAAACACCTCTCTGATCCAAAGGAATGGGCACTCAGACGGTGACATTTCCAGTCTTGGGTCAGGTTGGGAGAGAGGATATTTGGGGCAAAGAGTGCCTTGTTTTTCGAATTTCATCAAGTGAGAGACTGCGCCCTTCTTTTACTGTTAAGGAGGCAAAGACTGCATTTTTGGTTAATCTAAGCACTTGGTTGAGTTTAATTTTGGTTTCCATAGAATAATGCATGCAGCTGCCCGCGTCCCCGGGGGCAGCAGCCTGAAGCTATCACTGTAATGGGGTCCTGACAAAGTTTTCCAGCCTCAGCTCATGCAGTAGCCCTCCTACAATTTCTCCTCCCTTGCCTCTTATACCCCGTACTCCAGGCACAGGAGACTATTTAAGCCCTCTGAATAGGCCACAATGTTCTAAACCCCGAAACTTTTGCATATACCTCCTGCTCTGGTTGCAATGCCCCCTTCTACCTCGTTCCACCCCTCCCCACCCAGAAAACTCCTACTCATTCTTCAAGACCCAACTGAAAATGCCCTCTGTGACTCATTCTTTTCCTGATTTACCCAGGCAGCACTAGTGTGGTCCTTCTTCTGGCCTTCTATTGCATTTTAAACAAAAGAAAACTCTCTTCTATTATAGTGTTTATCTCACTGTGTTGTAACTATCCACATACCATTTGTCTTCTGCTCCCAAGTGAGAGACGCTGAAGATGGGAATTGTGTCTCTTCACTTTTGCATCAGGACAGCGCCTGGCCTTTGAAGAGTAAATGAATGAATATCCTTTTGCATGAGAATGACCATCCACCAATTCTCTGAATATTTTTAGGATGATCCTTTCATCTGTGAGGCATGGGTGTCCAGGAAAAGGCTGGGCTGTATGGCAGAGTTGGGTCCCTACGGGCTTTTGTGAACTGCACATTTGTTCCATCCCAGTGAGCTCACACAGATTAGCAACTGCAATTTTGCCGGGAAAGGAAAAAGCACAGAAGTGTTTTCAGGATGGACTTTTAAGTTTACCTTTCTGAAAATCTCTTAGGAACTGCTTTTACCTAAGGGACACAATTTGGCCTTCTGAGTATAATATTCAGGTTTCTATGAAATCCTAGATGGATCTTGGACCGTCATTGTCATGTTTCTGGGAGAAGACGGAAGGTCAGACCAGGGTTACAGAGAAGTACAGAAATGGAGACGCCGTGCTGTCCCCTGGCTTCCCCTCGGCTTTGTGATAATGGAGTCAGTTTTGAATGCGGGTTGCGGAGAAAGGGGCAGCCAGCTCCTATTCATAATGGGCTGCTTCCTGCAAAGCTGACTTGAATCCCACTGGGCTTGGAAACCACCACAGTCCTTCTAAAAAGGGCTCCCCCGCGGGAGATGTGCTTCAGGGTGGTGCTCACCTTCTATAACTTTCTTTCAGAAGTGACCCGTTGGAGACAGATGACAGTGAAGGAGCTGGGGCCAGGGCCACTGCATACAGTCACCCAGCTTGTTCTCCGCACAACCCTAGGGGCCGCCATTCACTGGGACTGCTCTGGGATCCGTCTGTACTTGTCTGTCTTAGGCTCTGTTTCCGAGGGAGCCCAGACTAAGAAAGTGACCTCATGCATCTTGCTTAGGTGTGTGACAGTTTTCTCCTCTGTGTATGGGGTTGTGTGTGTGTGTGTCACTAACAGGGTAAGGCATTTGGCTAAGCTTGTGGCCCTAAGTGGGCATGCGCTCTTGCCAGTTATCTCCATCTCACGAGGATGATTCCATCGACGGCTGAAGGGACCAGGTTCGCTTTCCTGCCCCCTGACATTTTGTTATCCCCAGAAATAGTATCTTAATTAATACTATAATTATCTGAAACTATCCATGGGGAAAAACACCAACTGCCAAAACGAAGCACAGTCTTGGTTAAATAGGAAATAGGCAAATAATGACACAAACAAACAGAAGGCATCCTTACAGGAATGGGTTGCTACTTTGAAATTAATTCTCCCTCCTGACCCAGAACCCGGAGTGTAACTGCTTTGGCACCAGCGCATGATGCTCCGTACTTCAGATTTGGGGAAACCCATCTTCTTGAACTTCAGTAACAGTGGGATCGCACCAGAGTCTTGGTCCTTTGTGTGCACAGAGGTCACACGGGGACTCCTTCATCTTTGCATCAACAGGGTCCTTGCTGTCCGCAAAGACCTCACCCCACCCTGGGCAGATATGTAAGAAGGGGACGCGCATGCTACGCTTTGCCTGTGACATTTACTTAGCTCGTGGCAGCCTGTTTAAACAATCCTAGCCCGATAGTCACTGTCCTGCTGAAGAGGGCTCAGTCACGTTATTAAGCAAAATTCCAGAGGGCAGACTTCTTTCTGTAGAGGGAAATCTGGATATCCTCCTGGGACTTTGATTGGGAACAGGGAGGGCTTCCTAGTGTTCCATGGGTGGAGACGGCCATGAACTAGAAACAGGACGCACCTGTGACTCCTGCTTAGGGACTTGTCCAGTGACTCCTGAGCATCCAGGGGCTGAGGCTACTTCTTTTAACCTGCCCTCAGCTGAGAGTTCCTCCTAGGCTCCCGCTCCCAAGGCCTCCAGGAAGCCCCTCGGAAAAGACTGTGTGTTCATCCACCTGACCTGGTGATTCAGCCCTGCTGACCCTGGAGTAGGTCAAATTTGTTTTAAGGGTGAATCAGACCTATTATGGCCCCTAGAGGGCAATTAGATTCCCAGACAAGGGGATTCTTAATGTCATTGTAGAGCCTGAAAGAGTTAATTAACTCCACTTAGTGAGGTATTTACTACCAAGGATCTCAGGCCGGGGATAGTTGATAAGATTATCTGGACAATAAAGATAAAAGAAATCCTTGCTAGGGGAGTGAATTAACTGGACAATGCTTCAATTACCCACAGTGGAGCCCTGGCTAATAAACGTTTTTTTCTTATTTTGGAGTCAGAATGATTTATGCTGACATCTAGATCAGGGGCGGCAAACTTTTTCCATAAAAGGCTAGACGGTAAATATTTTCAGGTTTGCAGGCCAGAGGGCCTCTGCCACAACTCAGCTCCACCACGGAAGCAGGAAAGCAGCCGTGACAACAGCAAACCAACCGGGGTGGCCGTGTGCCAATAAAACTTTATTTGCAAACACAGGATGTGGGCCTGATTTGGACTGCAGGTACTTACGTGAGAGTAAGTTCTTTCAGACACATTATCTTATTGAATTATCTTATTGGCTCCTCTCAATGGGCATTCACTCCTTGACTTTTTGTTGAGATTTTTGTTGATTTTTGTTGATTGAGTAGATTTTTGTTGAGCATCTACTATGTGCTGAGCGCTGTGGTAGGTGCCAGCAAATGGCTAATAAAAGGCTTATAAAAAGGCTAATAAAAAGCTTCATAAAGCTTCTAATCAGGTCTAGTGGAGGATACAGAGAAATGAACAGGCCTGACACCACTGTCTGAAAAGCCCTGGGTGGGGGTCATTTCAGGGACAAGGGCAGAGAAGTCTAGACCTGCTAGACTTGACAGGTCCTGGGGGAAGTGGCCTCAGAGTTGTAGCTGGAAGGAAGACTAAGAATGGGCTGGGCTGTCCAGGGAGCTCGCGATCTGGGAGAGGAGAAAAGGGATCATCCTAATGAGGAGGAAACTGAATCTGAGAAACAGAAAAAAGGTGTTAAGTCCTGAAGCCTTGAATTCTGGGGCAAGCTGTGAGCAGTTAGCTGGAGAGAAGGGAGAGGCTGAACCACGCAGGGTCCAGGGAGCAATGGAACCAAGCCAAACCAAACCCAGAGCAAAAATTCAACTGAGTAAACCTGAAGATCTAATTGGCTTTGTGAAGGGATTCATGAACCAGGCAACACCTCATCCTCATCTCAAAAATATTAGGGAGCTCTGAGGGGTTGTACAAAAAGGGGGTTTTATAGGAAGGAGGGTAGGGCCAGAAAGTTGTTAGTAAAAAAAAGAAAGAATTGTTCCAGGCAAGGTCACCTTCCCTTAGGGGGAGCGGGCAAGGGGTCTTAGTAGGTGGATTGCTTCATCCTCCTCTGGGGGATGGAGAGGGCCCCTGTGACAAGATTGTGTCATTGGTGCTGACCAGAAAATACCTGCCTGACTGCTGAAGAGCTACATTTCTCAGGGTGGTCGAAACAGTAATTAGATTAGTTAGCAAGTCCCACTTTGGTGGCTTGGTCTAAATGATACCATTTTGGGCCAGTGGTTTTCTTTTTTCTTTTAAAATTCTAGCAGAGTTAACATACAGTGTTCTATTAGTGTCCGGTGTACAACAGTGATTCAACAATTCTATACATTTCTCGGTGCTCATCACGAAAATGGTCCTCTTGATCCCCATCACCTATTTCACCCCTCCCCCTCCCCCACCTCCTTCTGGCAACCACCAGTTCTCTAGAGTTAAGAATCTGGTTTTATGATATATGTCTTTCTCTGTTTGACTTATTTCGCTCAGCATAATACCCTCCAGTTCTATCCACGTCATTGCAAATGGCAAGATCTCATTCCTTTTGATGGCTGCATAATATTCCATTGTATATATATACCACATCTTCTTTATCCATTCATCTGTCGATGGACATCTTGTCTCTTTCCACAGTTTGGCTATTGTGGACATTGCTGCTATAAACATCGGGGTGCACATACCCTTTCTGATCCCTACTTTTGTATCTTTGGGGTAAATACCCAGTAGTGCAATTGCTGGATCATATGGTAGCTCTATTTTCAACTTTTTGAGGAACCTCCATACTGTTTTCCAGAGTGGCTGCACCAGCTTGCATTCCCACCAACAGTGTAGGAGGGTTCCCCTTTCTCCGCATCCCCGCCAACATCTGTCATCATATGACCTCACTGATATGAGGAATTCTTAATCTTAGGAAACAAACTGAGGGTTGTTGGAGTGGGGGTTGGGGTGGGAGGGATGGGGTGACTGGGTGATAGACACTGGGGAGGGTATGTGCTCTGGTAAGCGCTGTGAATTGTGCAAGACTGTTGAATCTCAGATCTGTACCTCTGAAACAAATAATGCAATATATGTTAAGAAAAAAAAAAAGAAGAAGATAGCAGGAGGGGAAGAATGAAGGGGGGGAAATCGGAGGGGTAGACGAACCATGAGAGACGATGGACTCTGAAAAACAAACTGAGGGCTCTAGAGGGGAGGGGGGTGGGAGGATGGGTTAGCCTGGTGATGGGTATTGAGGAGGGCACGTTCTGCATGGAGCACTGGGTGTTATGCACAATGAATCATGGAACACTACATCTAAAACTAATGATGTAATATATGGGGATTAACATAACAATAAACAAATTTTTTAAAAAATCTGTTTTTTTTTTTTATGGTTTCCTTTTCAACAGGACGATGGAGAAAAGTGACATGATTGGATTGGCATGAAGAGGGAAACCCATCCACCTGGGCTGCAGAGGAAGGACTGGGAGGGATGTGGGCAGGGACATGTGTGCAGTGATCCAGGCCAGGACAGGGATGGTGGCTAGACGCAGCAGACATGGGAGAAACGCCTGCATTCGGACGACCTAGGAGCTGAAATAGGCCGACGCTAATAAGTCTCTGTTGATGATCGGCCCTCTTTCTCACATGGGTTTGAGGCCTGTGAAGGTGTAGGAATGGGCATGGAGCCAAACTTGGACTTAGGGTCAAGTGGGCCTTGGGGAACCCGAGGTGGAGTGAGCGGGGGGGGGGGGTGATAACCATGATGGGGAGGTGAAGTCAGGCTTCTGGGTGAGGACAAGCCGGCCATCAGGGAGGAGGTGCTGCAGAATACGGGCAAAGAGCCACCTCTCCCATCATCAGGGAAGAAAAGGCGGTCCCCGAGGGAGAGGAGTGAATGTCCAGTGGCCAAGCCCCCCTCGACAGGCTAATTGCTTGATAAAGATGTTCTCATCCATGCCTTCATTTCAGTCTACAGGGGATCGTTTCTGTTTGTTTCAGGACATATATTAGATTTATAACAGAAGCCAATGGAGAATCAGATTCGCTCAACCAAAACTCACCTTGCCATCGATTTGATTGGCACACATGTCAGAAGGCATGTCAGAGTCTAAAGAATCCTTAGGGGCAATCCGACTCCGTCTGCACCCCGCCGGCACCTCCACCAGCTGCTCTAAGACCCCCGGCGGGGAGGCCCGCGACAGTTGCCATGTGAGAGTTTTCGCCCCTGAGTCAGGCTCCAAAACCCTAGGCCAAATGAAGGAGCTGGTTGACTGGCTGAGTGAGCCGCAGGCCGGAGGGAGCTCGGCGTTCATCCTGGCCGGTGATAGAGGTGGACTTGTGTCAGGCTTTGCAGCCCCCTCCTCACCTCCTGGGCAGTGCTACTAAATTGTGTGTTTGGCTCCCGGACATGGAGCCCCACTGTACAAAACTCCAAGGGAGGGGGGCAAATGCGTCCTGCACGTTTTTCCTTCCTCTCTCTGCTGCTGGAATTCTTGATGAGGTACTTCTTCTAGGGCAGTCCTGCCACTCGATGTTTATACCCACTGGCCAACAACATGGCTTCTTTGCATGGCGGGCCCCGTTGCTTTCTTGGGGGAACTGTTTGCCCATCAAGGGAAGGTGAGCTGAGTGGAAGGCAGTTTTGCTTGGCTGAAATCCATCCCCTTTCTCTACCAAGACTCATCCACAGACACCAGGCAGTGAAAGCCCGCCACAGCCCAATGGTTTGGGATCTGACTTCCCCTGTTCCTCCTTCCCCTCCAAAAGGCCTCATGCCCTCACGGACAGGTGAGCAAAGGTGTTTCCTGGGCCAGCCAGGTGCTTCCCTACTGGATAGCTTTCCTACAGTTGTCATAACACGGACCACAGTTTGGGTGGCTTAGACAACAGAAACAGGATGCACCTTCGACACATGGCTTGGAAATCTCCTCAGCTAGCTCTCCAAGTTCATTGCTTACACCTTCTACTTTCCATAAAGCAGTAGAACACAATTGGGCCAAGCCCTCTGCTCCTGCTTAATAAGGATCACCTTTCTGACAGTTTCTCATAATCCGTTCCACATTTCTGGTTGAGAACTCACCAGAAGCACCTGTACATTCAAGTTTCTAGCAACATTCCATTCACGATGCTGTATGCATTTTCTAAGACAGTGGGCATTTTCTCTACAGCTCTCCTCTTTTCTTTCGAGACCCTCACCAGAATTGTCTTTAACACCCATATTTCTACCAATAATTTCTCAAGGCAATCTTGGTTTTTTTAACACGGACCTCAAAACTTCTCCAGGCCTCTACCCATTACCCGATTCTAAAGGTACTTCCACATTTTTAGGTATTTGTTACAGTAACACCCCATTTCCCAGTAGCAAAATCTATAGTAGTTTTCTAGGGCTGCCTTGTGCTTACCACAGACTGGGCAGCTCAAACAACAGTCTTACTGAGTCTTACTTAGTCTTAACCATCTGTGATGGATAATTTTCTGTGTCACTTTGGGCCATGGGATGCCCACATATTTGGTCACACGTTATTCTGAAGGATTACCGTTTTAGATGAGATTACCATTTAAACTGGTAAACCAAGTAAAGCCGATTGCCCACCCTAGTGTGGGTGGGCCGCATCCAATCAGTTGAAGGCCTGAATAGAACAAAAAGACTGGCCTCCCCTGAGCAAGAGAAAATTCCTCCTCCCTGACTGCCTTTGAACCCGGGCATCAGCTTTTTCCTGCCTTCAGACTTGAACTGAAACATCCGCTCTTCCTGGATCTTGAGAAAGGGTCCAGTGTGAACTCAATTTCAGTTTGTACAGAGGTATACGGAGGCAACCAGGTGTTTCAAAGGGAGAATGAAGGGAGAGAGGAGGGATGAGTGGGGCTCATTAGAGTCAGGGAAGAGCAAAATTCCAAGAGGCAGGGTTGGGGTGGGGGGGCTCTGGTCCATGTGAAATCCATTTGGGTTTGCTCTGGTGCTTATTGAAATTAGGTTCCTACCCTTCCACAGAAGCTGGGAGAGGGGACCCTGTCTTCAGGTGTTGGCTGGAGCAAACGATTCAATTCCTTTGGCAGCCTCAAATTTTCTGAGGCAGGCACTTTGAGGAGTACTAGGGTTATCAGAGGGATATGGCCTTGAGCTGCTAGAAACTATGTCAGTGTTTTGTTCAAGGCCAAGCTGGAGGCCTAGTTGAGAAGTGGGCTCAGAGGAGCCTGGCTAGTTTGGCCAACACAATTAATTCTAACCGGGACCTCTAGAGCAGAATGGCCCTTCAGAGCCATTGTACCCGGAGGGGAGGCCCCTGGCTCTGTGTGACCAGCACCATGACCTCAGGGCACGGTCGCTCTCTCTGCAGAGGCAATTCCTTTCCGTGGACAGCCACCAGCTGCCACGCTCCCCACCACCAGGAAGGCAGCTCTCCGAGGCTCAGCAAGGGTGAGACTCCGCAGCGTGAGAAGTCAATTCTTGCGGCCAGGTGGCAAGGGCTGAACACAAAAATGGCTCCAAAGTTGTTGCAGCTGAAGCTGAGAGGCCTCAAGAGTTCATTCATTTCATCGTCAGCATTGACAGGGCTGGGAGGTCAGCAAAGGCACAGAAGGCCAATGGAACCGCAGTGCGTTCACTCGGTTTCCATGAACGCTGTGGGTTTATTCCCCGCCCCCCCTCCCCCGTGGGGTCCCAGTTCCATCGGCAGGCACCTCATTCATTCACTTCACATTTGTGGTCTTCATTTGTTTTATCTAAAAGTAACGAGGCCTTCGCAACGTCGGTTCTCAATCTTCCTCATGGCGGCGAGGACTTCGAGAGGCAATTAGACTGTCCAGGGGTGTCCCGCTCTTCCCCAGCATGGATCTTAATAAAGGCCCCAGGGATTTTTAGTCTAGCAACAAGATGTAGTCCCTCTGCACCAAGCGGAGAGAGGCGAGCCCCCTTTGCTGATCTTTCATCATCTTGTGGGATCTCACTGGTCATCCAGAACTTATGACAGCAACGCTTGTCCTGACCACCACTAAGTGCAGGAAAGGGTTTTGTTTTGTTCTGTTCTGCTTTGTTGTCAGCTTTCATTGTACAGGCATGAATGTGGAGCTCAGTGGGAACCATTTCTTTTAGGATTATTCTAATCCGAGAAGAAAAGCCAGCTGCCGTTTGGAGCGTAAAGAAACAAACTTTGACGCTCACTTCACCCATTTGCAGGAGGCCCCTGTGCGCTGGGGAGCTGCGTTTGTTCAGATCTGGGGGGCTGAGGTCACATGCAGGACCCTCTTTCCCTTTCCTCAGTGCACAGAGAATGCACCTGTGCTTCATGGAAGGCCCAGCCCTGTTTCTGAGCTGTTGGGACAGTCAGCCCATATAGTTACTACCCAGCCCCATCATTTTTTTTTTCCCCAGATTAAATCAATTGACAAACAGATTTGATGAGGGGGATTACTGAAGTATTCCCAAGGCTTTCTCCACCTTGCTTTGGTATAGGATATCCCAAAACATATGCCCATCCTCAGTGTCCCCAGAAATTGTCCAGCTTTCAGAGACCCAAGAAAGGACCCAGCAAAGTCTATGTAATCAGTAACCATGTTATATTTCTTGGGGGTGGGGAGGATGAAACTGTATCTCAAGCAGTATGATACTAAGAGATTATCATTCATTAATCAGAATAAAAGATCAAAGTTGTAGCATTACAAGAAAGTTGGCTCCATTTAGTTGGGAAGTGAATTTAAGGAAAAGTACCTACTCTTTGAATTCGTAGGTCAGAATGACAGGTTGAACTGCAAAATATACCCCCTTACTCTATCATTAACCTAACTTCCCAGGTCATTGGGGCACAATGAGGATCTTACCAGCGGCCCTAGGCTGGGAATGAAGTGTTCTTTTTCCTTTCCTAGAGGCACATTTAGAATGCCAGTACTCCACAACCTGAGTTAGAATCCTGACTCTGCTGTGGTCCCATAAGCAAGTTAACAAACTTCTCTGTGCCTCGGGTTCATCCTCTTTCATGTGGGAATGGGGGTGGCTTCTTGCTCAGGAAGTCGTTCCAGTATGACGAGTTAATGGATGCTGAGTACTTTAGTGACGAGCATAGGGTGAGCAGCCCACAAAGTTAATTTATGATTTCCCTCCTATCTGGGGCGTGGAGGGGTCCCAGGATCAGGGGAGTGGCCTAACACATCAGCACCTGTGACACGCAATAGCTATAGAACAAAACCAGGCCCTGGAGCTGGGGGGCACGTTAATTACATTTTCTGATTTTCAACATGAGATTTTTACAACTATAATAAAAACTGGGGCTCCTGAGCTCAGCCACCATGGAAGGGTGATATGTAGTATTCAGTGGGTGTTTCAGAAGAGGGGCTGTGTTGCAAGCTCCCTTTTAACTGTACCCGGGGAGTCCAGAGCCCTGAACCAGCTGCCCGCATGTGATTAGCCGTGGCCGGTGAACTTGTCGGTGCACAGCCTGGGAGGCAGGGGCTAGGCTGGAAGATCTCGTTCTATCCTCAGGTCTTGGTCTTGGCTCCCTGTTTCAAAGACAAGAGCAGGAAAAACATTCCTCATTCTTACCACAGGGTGTGTACAAGTGATTAGTGCATAAGTCTTACCTGGCCTTTTTGAGGAAATATGTTGTTTTATTCTCTATATCTTGTCTCCCTAATATCACCCCCTCGGCGTTGGAACAATATCTAGTGGAGTGCACAGAATGAAGAGCCTAGAAGAGCACTTTGGTGTATAACAGAAACTCAATAAATCTGTGTTGAGTGAATAAAGTGTTCAAAGTGCTGAGTAGATGAATCTATGAACCACGGAGGCATTGAGATATATTGTGGGAAAGCACTTAGCTAGCATAATACTTTGCACACAGAAGGTGATAAATAAATATTTCTTTCTCTTCCTTCCCCTTTTCCTGGCTCTCCTCCCTTCCCACCTTTTCCCCTGGGGCCCACAGGTTTCCGTCGTCCCTTGGGTGCCCATTGTAGGGAGGCTGAAGCCCGCTCAGCTCTTGGGGTGATTCCTGGGGGGATCCCCAAAGGCCCCAGATAAGCAGCAACTAGGGACCCCACTCAAAGCTGCAATGAAGATGTGAACCCTCAACCCCACAATGGGGTGCTGCTCCTGGGAAGGGCTGGGGGCAGGGCGCCCACTTATTTATTTTTGTCCTTTTCCCAGAATATCTTTTAAATATGATTTCTCCCCGAGTGCACGATTGCCAGGAGCAAAAACCAGCGGAGAGTGAGCAAGGCAATGATGCTGCCCTGCTGTCCCCCCTTCAGCTGCCTCTTTGGGGGCATTGATAGACCTTAGGAAATGTCCTGGGAAAAGAAAGCCGAAGTAAAGTTTCTTGGGCAAAAGAAACTTTAAAAGAAACTGAAACTTTAAAAGAAACTTTGAAACTTTAAAAGAAGGGAGACTAAAGTTTAAAGAGAACAAAAGGAAACCAGAAATTGCAGTTTCTGGTCTGACCAGTTGCTGAGAGAAAAGCTAGAAGCGGAATATGGGCAGTAACTGAAGGGCGCAGAACAGAGAGAAGTCAAAGCACTCTGGGAAGTATGGAATGAAGGCATTGTGGGAAAGAGAGAAATTGTCTTTCTAAATATTTGTCAGGTGTTGCTCTCTGTACCTCTCCAGATTTGTAAAATGACCCCCAAAGTGTAAGGTATGCGAAGTCAGAGTGAGCCCCATGTCCCTTCCCAGAAATGGGGCGGGGGGGGGGGGGGGGGGGGGCTCTGCCCAGACTCAGAACTCACACTGCAAGTCAGAAGTGCAGAGAAAATTAGGTTCTTGGCTGTATCTACATCTAATTCGCCTTCCTTCTGAGTTTTACCTGCTGGTCAGCAGGAGGAACACTTTTCTTCGTGCTAGATTTTTTAATCTGTAAAAATATAATGTCCAAAGGGGCTCAAATTTTGATCCCAAGATATAAACAGTTTCTGCAGATCGTTTCAGTTTGTCTAGGCAAGTATGTCCAGACTTTCAGATTGCCCTCCGCTCCCCCTTCCTGCCTTCCTCCTTGTCGAATGGGTGGAGAAGTGGGGGCCGGCAATGGCCTTGGCCGGATGGAAGGCCTGCTCCGGACTGGGTCATGCACTGGAAATGCCCCAGGCCCGCACTGTGGTTTCCCTCTGGCCTTTGAAGGGAACACTGTGCTTCATGACACTCACGATCTGGTCTCCCACGTGGCTGCCCCTGGTGGAAGGACACTGGCGGCAGACGCCTGAGCCTCTCCCTGCCTTGCCCGCCACCCAGGCCCCTCACCTGCTCCTCCTGCCCTCTGCTGCGGGGTCACTGCGCACCTGCACGACCGGCCGCGGCTGGCCCTTGGGGATCCGTGCAGTGTCCTCGCCCCGCTGACACCGAGGCCAGCCGGGGGCTGCCTGTGCCTGGCCCTCCCCCCGGGGGTGTGTGGCCACATCTGAGGCTGCGGGGGGCGGGGGCGCAGCGACAGCTTTGCAAAGCCTGAGACAGGCAGCGGCAGCAAAAAGCCCCCCATGCTCTCAGTGTGCCTTCGCTGCTCTCGTGCACTTCTTTCTGGGCTGGAGCCAAGACGCAAGCAAATCAGCCGTAAGACCTGCCCTACCGACCCTGGAGCCCTGTCTCGCCGTTCCCGGTCCTCCCATCCCTCTCTTGCGGCAAGCCCTTCTTAGCCACCGAACTCAGGCCATCGTAGGGGCGCAAAAATACTTCCTCTGTACAACGTAAGGGAATTCTGAGGGGAATAACAACGTTTGGAAGATCCTCTTTTAAGACAGTACCCTGGTTTACAAGCTGTCCTGCCCCGGAGCCTTATTTTGCGCGTGAGCCCATCTCTTCTCCTTTGATCTTCCCTGCAACGAACCCAAATCATCTCCCGGCAGATGGGATGCTAATGGATTATGTACATAGGTTAAAGTGGAAAATCCATTAGTAATAGTTGAGATTTAATCCTGGTGTGTGTGTGAGCATGAGTGTATAAATAAGTCTTTTAAAAAGTAGACTCACTCTATGGGCGCCTGGGTGGCTCAGTCGGTTAAGTGTCTGCCTTCCTCTCCCTGCATGGGGCTCCCTGCTCAGCAGGGACTCTGTTTCTCCCTCTCCCTCTGCCTGCCACTCCCCCTGCTTGTGCTCTCTCTCTCTGTATATGTCAAATAAATAAATAAAATCTTAAAAAAAAAGTAGAATCACTCCAGCCACACAGTCCTGCAACTTGCTTTATTCACGGAATAAATCTTCTGCATCTTACCTGTTGGGACCTATGAAACTGTTTCTTTTAATGACGCTGCACTAACTCACTGTATGGATGGAGGCAGCTGAATTTATTTAACCCCTTTCCCGCGATTTTTTCCTTTCCTATTAAGAACAATGACGGTGCGGATACATTTATAGGTTTGTCTGTGGCTTACTGCCTAACTCCTTCTAAGAGAAGGAGCGTAAGAGTTTGCTTTTGTCACCCTGTGTCCGGAACAGAACAGAATAAGCAGATGAACAGAAGTGGATGAACAAACAATACATGGATTCATCATAAATGGATGAATGAAAGTATCCTTTTGCTCTTGTCACAGGTTTGCTGCAGAATAAATTTCTAGAAGTGGAACAGTAGAGCAGGGTTATGCATACTTACCCCTTATTCCAAATCACCAAACTGTGCTCCAAGTATGTTGTGCTAATCCGTCTGTCCTCCAGCAAATCCTAGACCATCCTAGATTTCCTCAGAAGGCGGGGCTGATGGGCCTGGTGTGCAGGTGGTTTACTTTGGGAAGCAATTCTAGGGAGTGGGAGTGGGAGCGTGGGAAGGGTCAACAGGGAAGGAGGGAAAGCCAGTTTAGGGATCCATTACTGAGCTGGTCACTGCTGTGGGCATCGAGAATTCCTTCCCTCTTGGAACCCTCTTAGGAACTTCGTAGAATGTGCTCAGGATTGTTCTCTGAGAAATGGAGAGGAGAGTACATATAGTCTCAACTCCTTTCAAGGGTTGCCCCCAGGATGTGTTACCTCTGGACCTTTACCTTATCTCTGGACTTTTATCGTGTGGCTCACATGCCCAGAACGGCCCAGAAAGCTAGGGTGGGGTGGGGACAGGATAGAGAGCAAGAGACTGAAGCGCACAGAAGAGACGGGCCATTGGGCTGCACCTCACAGCTGGTTGTTACAGCAACAGCTGGACTGAAAAGGTGGGCTGTGGGTGTGTGTGTGTGGGGGGGGAATGATGGATGTTTGGCGTGCTCCTTTTACCCACACCTTTGCTCCACAGCTGAAATCCTCATACTGCTTACTTTTTGCCAGACTGACAAATGAAAGACTAACCCTTGCCGTTTGAAAAATGGACATTTCTTTAATTATTGGTAAGGCTAAACATCTTTTCACAAGCTTACTGGCTAATTTTATTTATTCTGTGAATTGCATATAGTTAATTATTTATACATATACATATATGTGTATATATATATATATACACACACATATACATAAATTAATGACTCTTCTAGTGAAAAATTAAGATATTATTTTGACCGCCCACCCTTTCCTCAGAGGGAACTACTCTTCTTAATTAGTATGTGTTCTTTCAGTTTTTTAAGCTATGCTCTTGCATAGACATATGTTTCTATAAAAGTACATAGTTCTGTGCCTTTACCTACACACACACACACACACACACACACACACACATAGGCATGCACGGACACACACACACACACACACATAGGCATGCATGGACACACACACACAGGCATGCACTGACACGCACACACACAGGCATGCACGGACACACACACACACA
>NW_022589734.1:4338539-4470126 GCF_004348235.1 Phoca vitulina
GCATGCACAGACACACACACACACAGGCATGCACGGACACACACACAGGCATGCACGGACACACACACGCATGCACGGACACGCACACACAGGCATGCATGGACACACACACACACAGGCATGCACGGACACACACACACACACAGGCATGCATGGACACACACACACACTTGTAGGCATTATGTATACTTGTAAATGAATGATATTATATGTATTATTCTGAAGGTCATTGATTAACTCAGAAATATGGTTATCCTTCATATCAGTGCATACAGAGTTGCTTTGTTCTTTTAAAACACAACGTGCTATTTTAGAATATGGACACAGCACACCACCCCTGCAGATGACTATTTTGGGTTGTTTATGATAGATCACCATTACAAACAACGCTTAGATGAACACACTTCCTTTTGCATCTGTGTTGGTTTTTTCTGGGGTAGGTAACCCAAAGGGGGGGTCCACTAGCTTGAACTTTTAATAACTTTTTTTTAAAAGATTTTATTTATTTATTTGACAGAGAGAGACACAGCGAGAGAGGGAACACAAGCAGGGGTAGTGGGAGAGGGAGAAGCAGGCTTCCTGCAGAGCAGGGAGCCCGATGTGGGGCTCAATCCCAGGACCCTGGGATCATGACCTGAGCCGAAGGCAGACGCCTAACGACTGAGCCACCCAGGCGCCCCTTAATAACATTTTCAATAATGATCAGCAAAACACTATAATTGCTTACTTTGGCACAGATGATTGCACGCCAGGACCGCCTGCCTGAGTGGAGCGTAGGGGTCTTAGGACACCACTGGGTGACTTGAGGCTCATGGTGCTGGGACCATGCAATGAAGGGGATACTGAGGGGTCCACATCTAGACCCAGTAAGGATGCTAGGCCATGCCTGTCCACAAGTGTGGGGTGTGGGGGTGGGAGGGCAGGGCCCCTAAAGTTGTGGACCGTGGGTTGGCAGAGTCAAGATGGCTTCCCTACATGGATGACGTGGCTCGGTGGGTAGCTGAGGGCCTGACCCCGGAAGTCAGTGAGCTGCTTCGGCCATTTCTGTTTCTACTGTGGCCATCACTTGTTCATTAAAACAATTACTTTGTCTTTTTATTATAGATTTGCAAGAATTCTTTACATATTGAGAATACTGTTTTACCCCCATCTGTCATGCAGGTTGCAAATATTTTTTAGTTTGTCAGATAGTATTTAATTCCATTTGTAAGTCTTTAATACTTAAGTAGCTATGCAATTTTTATGAGTGAGTTTAATTTTTTTCTTTTATGACTTGTGGGTTTTATCTCATGCTTAGAATTCCCCCCCACAAAGAGTTTCTTATATTTTATTTTATTTTATTGTATTGTATTCTTTTAAAGATTTATTTATTTATTTGAGAGAGAGAGGGAGAGAGAGAGAGTGAGTGCATGAGTGGAGGGAGGGGCAGAGGGGGAGAATCTCAGATTCCCCACTAAGCGTGGAGCCTGACGCGGGGCTTGATCCTATGATTGGACAGGGTTTGAAACCTGACAGGCTGATAGGGTGACATCGGATGCCAGCTGAGCTAGTGTCCGGTCATCCCTTTGCTCTGTTGCTGGGATCAGCCTGCCCGGCAGACACTCCTCGACCTCTGGGCTTCCTGCCTCCTGTGGGCTGCGGCCTGGGCTGAACCAGCCTCTCCCCCCACTCCCGCCTCCACTCTGACCGAACAGGTCAGGATTGCTGGGGATGGGTCAACAGCTCGCAGGTGGTCCTAAGGGGTCTAGGTCTGTGAGTCACCGAGGTGGACTCTGGCCGTGTAGACTCCATCCAGGAGACTTTACTGATCGCGCACTGGCAAGAAGGGGAAACTCAGTCCTCATTCCTGCTCACTTACCGAGAGCTATTGTTTCCTGGCCTCTTTAGCTGTTGGATGCAAACTTCTTTGGGGAGGAAACTCTAAGTAGGAGGGTTGAGTTGTGGGTCTAGAAACCCCCATTCCACGTAGTGAAAACACACACACACACACACACACACACACACGTTTCTGTTTCTGGTGATCTTTTTGTGCATTTCTCTGTCAGCACCGAACTCCATACCATGCTATCCTGTGGAGGGACAGCTTAGCTAAAGGTTAAGCTCTAAAGTAGCCCATAAGGCTAAAATTGCACATAGACAAAATTGCTGTTGAAAATCCCTTAAATTGGCTGTAAAGTGCAGGGGACAGAGTGCTGGGCTCAGCAAGCTCTCAGGGCTGACAGTTTTCCCTCCATTGTTGGATCTAATCTCTTTCTTCCACTCGGGTACTGTGGGAGGAGGGTGGGTTTCTTTAGGAGCGGTATTGTATGAGAGATACACACACCTTCAACATTAGACCCACATGCAGTTCAGTGAGGGGCTCACACCACCAGAAACCTGGCAACTGAGAGCAGAACCCCATCTCCTGCCCCCTCACATGGCCGTGGTGGGCAGCCTTGCTCGCACTACTGGTGTTAGTTGGCCAGGGCGGCCATAACAAAGCACCACAGGCTGGGGGGCTGAAACAACACACGTTTATTTCCTCGCAGATCTGGAGCCTAGAAGTCCAAGATCAAGGTGTCAGCAGGTTGATTTCTTCTGTGGCTTCTCTCCTTGGCTTGTAGGTGGACTTGTTGATGGTGAGATGTTACCTGGTCTTCCCTAGGGAGTTTCTTTGTGTGTCCATATTTCTCTTCTTATAAGGTCACCCATCAGGTTGGATTAAGGCCCACCCTCTTGATCCCATTTTAGCTTTAATGATCACTTAAAGGCCCAATCTCTAAATATAGTCACATTCTGAGATACTGGGGGTTGGAACTCCAACATATGAATTTTGGGAAGGGGGATAAAACTCAGCCCATAAAACTGTTGAAATCCCTGTCAATCAATCAGTCAGTCAACCAATCAATCAATCTCAACCTTTTCTCCCTCTCAATCTCTCTCCCTCTCTATACCTGTCTGTCTATCTATCTATCCATCTATCTATCTATCTATCTATCATCTATCTATTTATTTATCTATCATCTATCATCTATCTCCCCAGAGACCCCCTATGGAAGGAGACCACAAGGAGTACTTCATTTCATTTTTTGCAACACCCTAACACATAGGTATTATTATTATTCCCATTTTACAAATGAGGAAACTGAGTGAGATAATTATTCCAAGATCACACAAATTATGTAAGTAGAAGAGCTGGGATTTGAACCTATATAACTGGACTCTAGAATCCATGCTCTTAAGCAATAAGGACACTACTTTTTCAAGTATTTTCCTATGTTTGTTTTTTTTTTGATGAGAGTCTTGGCCCCATTCTATAGGTTTTGAAATGTAGAGTTCTTTTTGTGGTCATTTTCTAATTAAGCTGTTACTATAATCATTTCATCTTTAATTCATGAGTTATTTATGAGTGCTTTCAAATTTCTAGGTAGTTAGATTGGGGGCTATATTTTGGTGGTTTATTTTAGTTTTGTTGTCAGAGAATAGGGTATGTTTGATTGCTATCTCTCTATCTATCTATATGAACTTGTTAAGATTTTCTTGATGGCACAGTTTATAAATGATTTCTGTAAATAGTCAATGAATACTCTGAAAAGATTTTCTGTTTTATACAAAAATAGTCTGTCTATTAAATAAAGCATGTTGTGCAATTCAAATGCTCTCATCATATTAATTCTTTTTCTACTGATTTGATATAAATTTATAAATCTTATTGTGATCTTATTAAAAAAAACTTGCATTCGTAATTTTTTTGCTTCAAGTATTTCCATACAATATAGTTTAGTGTGCATCTGTTACAATTTCTTTAGAGGTAGTATCTTTTATCAATAAAATTCTTCTCAGCTTTATTTGATGTTTTGACCTTAAAGTGTACTCTGTATGACACTCTTGCCATTTGCAATTGTTAGCAGTATTCTGATATATTCTTGTTCACTTCTTTATTTTCTACCTTTATTCTTTATTATTTTTTGTAGATAAGTAACTTAAAAATTTCATTTAGCTGTTTTTTTTTTTTTTTTTGCTTTTTAATTTAATCTGTTTTTTCTTTGAATATAAGACATGGCAAGGAGACTAATTTTATCCATGCACACTTATTTATTGCAATGACTGATATACTTAATCTTTCTCTTGCCATCTTACTTTATGTTTTATGTTCATTGTGATTTCTTATTTCTTCTTTTTTTCACCTTTCCTGCCTCTTCTTTGTTTGATCATTTTTTTGGTCTTTTTTTTTTCTGCTCTAGGGATATGAAATATTATATCTACATGTTATTCTAAGAGTGGTTACTCTTAAATTATTACAAACATATTTTTCCTACATTCTTCTATCAAAGTTAAGAATTAAACAGTATTCATAACCACCAGCCTTCATACAGTCAAGAATTTTAACGTGTATTTACTTCCGTTTTCTTCCCCTTATCACCTGGTTTTTATTAAATAATCTGGAATTTTTTTCATATTTCTCCTTCTCCCATTCATTCCTCAGAAAACAGCTTAAAACTCATTAATTTGCAATGTTATGCATAATGGTGAGTAGGGAAAGTTGCAGCAGTTTTAATATTTTAGGATGGAGAAGAGAATCATTTTGGAGTGTATACCACTCTTGATTCTGTGACGCACATTTCCGTGAACCCCTTTGGTCATGTAAGAAAGTACTCATTAGGGGAAAGGTTGAGTTAACCCAAGTGCAGCTGCCTCAGACCAAGATGTGAACTATTTTGTTCAGTAGATATTTGCTAATCTGCATTAAGACTCACCTGTGGTGGAAATCACTGTTCTCAAGTCGTGTGTACTTCTTATTGCAAGTCATTAAGTGGTTCAGGAATCAGGTCGGTCTATAACCTGGGTTTTTTGAAAGGCTGATTTTTCTCCACCTCACGTGGAAGGATTGAGTGGGTTTGGCACAGATCTGACTGTTTCGGACCAGTGGTGTCCTGAGGCGGGTTCTTCAGAGTGGAATGCCCAAGTGTTTGGAAGGAAGTATTGTGGGTAGTTAGAATTATCTTCACTGGCCCATCAGAATGGGACTAAATGTTTTGGGTTGAGTTGGGGCAACTCAGAAGAAAATAAAAGTTTTTACTGTCAATAATCTAGTATTTCTTAGTCATTGTCTTGCCGTTGTGTGTGTCCACTTTCAATTTATGGAACTGCTATTAAAAAGATCTTGATAGGGGCGCCTGGGTGGCTCAGTCGTTAAGCATCTGCCTTCGGCTCAGGTGGTGATCCCAGAGTCCTGGGATCGAGCCCCACGTCTGGCTTCCTGCTCGGCGGGAAGCCTGCTTCTCCCTCTCCCACTCCCCCTGCTTGTGTTCCCTCTCTCGCTGTGTCTCTCTGTCAAATAAATAATAAAATCTTTTAAAAAAAAAAAGATCTTGATATTGACTCTCTCAGACTTATCTTCTGAGTGCTTTATCTTTCTTCGCTTTGTAATTTCTATCCCCTTTACTGTTTTATCATGTTTTGGGGGGGACTTTATTCTGCTGATTTACTAGTTGTAAAATTTTATTTTTAACAGTGTTCTTTTTGTGGCTCAGTTCCTTGATTAAATGTTATATTTATTTGATTATTGTTCTTTCTACAACTGTTTTTTATGTCTCTAGTGGGTTCTTTTTCAGAGGAGGCTTTGGATGTTACTGTGAATACTATTCAGAATTTATAAAGGATTATCTTCTATTCTTCACATTAAATCTTTTTAATTGGGAGCCATTTGGGCTGGTTGGCCTAGTTTAATGTTGTTCTTTCTCGTTGCTCATTCTCCTCAAGAGTCTAGTAAATTACCTTTGCTTTATCATATTTTTAAATTATAGCCTGGGCTGGTAGGACTCTCTTAGCACCTAGGATAGGTTAATGTGTAATTCTCTCTCAAGATCATCCTGATTGGGGCGCCTGGGTGGCTTAGTCAGTTAAGCATCTGCCTTTGGTTCAGGTCATGATCCCAGAGTCCTGGCTCTCTGCTCAGTGGGGAGTCTGATTCTCTCTCTCCCTCTGTCTCCACCCCCACCCCTACTCGTGCTTGCTCGCTCTCTCTCCCTCTCAAATAAATAAATAAAATATTAAAAAAAAAAAAGAGCATCCTGATCTACACCACCCCTCCCGCCCCAGTGAAGATGCTAGTTGGAGAATGTTCTAGACTCAAAGAGGGCAACCAGTTACTTTGCTTGAGAGCCTGGGAGGTGTCCCAGTGGCTCCCTGCCCACCCCGCCTCCCCGCCAGATGATTCATTTAACATATTACATTGTTGTGTTTCTGTGAATAAAGATGGCATTTAATTGAATCCAAACTGTGTTTCCTTTCACTGATAGTCTTTCAAGTTGGTAAAAATGACAGATTTCCTTAGTTTCAGTGTAGTTATAATTCTTCTGATTCCTTTTTCTATGTGTCTGGCAGTTTTTTTTTTCTTTTCTTAAAAGTTATAGATATCATCGCCATTCTTAGAAGTCTTCCAAAATATTTTAACAGAGAAATGTATCTTTCTGTATACTTTTATAATTTTTAATGATTGAAAGCACTAATTAAAAACCTGAAATGCCTCTAAGTACAGAATGGCAGTGTAGTGCGCTATAAAGGGTCCCTAGGGCTAGGATTCAGAACATCTGGGTCCTAGCACTGGTTTGACATGAGCTGTGTGACTCAGAAATCACATCCGCTCCTTGGGCTTCACTTTCAATTTTCTCATCTGTTAAATGAAGGCAGATTATTCAGGCATTGTGCATCTTACCACACTTACTCATTTCTTCATTCAGCAAGGACTCATAGCCAGATACAGAACTCTGCACAAAAATAAAATATTAAAAGGGGAGAAAAAGAAGAAGGAGGAAAAGAGGGAGGTAGAGGGAGAGGAAGAACAGGAGGAGGAGGAAAAGAATGCCTTCAGTATGTCCTGGGTCAATCAGGAGAGAGTACGTTAACCGATTCAATAATTGTTGTATTACAACAATGTATAGTGATTAATAGAAAAGAAGAGTGAGGTCCTCACACTTCCTGGAAGTTAGAGAATAGTTAGGGTTTCTTTTATAGAGGTGACTCAAACTTGGGTTCAAAGGCTGACCAAGGAGTTTGTCACAGGAATGAGTGAGCAGCCGGGAGGAAGGACCAGCATGAACCGGTTGGCTGGAGGAAGGGTAAGGAGAGGCTGGAAGGGGCAATGTGTCTGGGCCACAAGGGAAGAGTCCCTGGGACATTCTGAGAATGAGGGGCCCGTGAGACTCTGCAGGAGACCACCTGGAGCCCAGGAAAGGGGGGGTAGAACTTATCTGGGAGGCGCATAGCAGAGCTGGTGGCGTGAGCCATCAGGGGAAGAGTATTGGTTTGCATAGTAATGGGAGTGGTTAGACTGCCCTGAGGATGAGGAGGGATGGGAAAAGGGCAGGTACGCTTGGATGGAGGGGCTGGAGAGGCAAAGTCCTCAGGACAGAGCTAGATTTTAGTAGGGAAAGAACAGTTGATGAGGGTTTAAAACATCTCAGGAGACAAAAATCCAGAAGGTAACAAAGAGAGGGTAGGGAATATGGAAATAGTGTCATATCAAGTGGAAAGAAGTTGGGTTAGCTGCTTAGGGATGGCAGTAAGGAGGACAGGTGGCCCACAGGGCTCCCAGCAGAGGGAGAGGATAATGGGGATGAAAGTGGTGATGAAAGGTCATTTAGCCTCAGCTATCACTGTCACAACAGGCTAGGCTGTTTTCCAACATGAAGACAGAGGGAAGCCAGTAACTGGCAAGAATTCCTGCTTAATAATTCATCATACGTGTGATATTTACATTTAAAGGCACAATAGATATTTTAATTAAGTTGATGGCTGGTCCAAGCAGTCATTCTAATTTAATGGCAGCCTGCTTGTTGCTGCCCTTCATTAGCCTGAGTGGTCACCGTGTCCTCTTCCCTGTCATGTCATAGACACTCCTGCTGTCTCCTCACTGGCAATTGGTGGCAATTGTATCTACAAAGCTCTACCAATGGATAGCCCTTGAGTTAAAATTTGTGCACTGAAAATGGAGCAGAATCCTACAGATAACACATGGCCTTCAGAAGCTAATTGTCATGTAAGTATTTCTAATTATGCAAGCAGGAACAATCTTTCCAAGCAGTGCCAGTGGACAGTTCCACATGTTTCACATGGAGGACATTCAAGATGGAGTCATGCCCAGGCAGGAAGAGCTTTCAAGTCAAGGCACAGGCTCGTGGCAAGACAGGCAGGAGGATGACATTACTATTATAGAGTCAGTACCTTGTGGATACTGTTAAGAATAAGCTATGTTACTATGTACCCAGTCCTGTATGAATTCTCACACTCCATCTAGAAAGGAAACACATCTTACTTTTTCCTGCTATGGTTTTTCTACTCTATATTTGGTTACTATTCTTACTTCGTATTGGCTCCTCCAAATCCTCTAGAGACATTTGGAACAAACTACTACCACTTAGAAGTAGCTGCCCAATCAGTGCAAGTTTCTTGCCCTCTTGGCAACTCCTAGAACACCTCCTGCTCTGGGTTCCCAAGAGGGCAGTGTATAGGAGGATTTCTGGGTTTACTGCCAAGGCTGCGCTAGGATAAGTGTATTCCTGGCATCACAAGTCCCAATGACAGTAGCTTTTCAAAACAATGTTTAGAGAGAGTGATTTGGTTTTCTGGAATAATTAGTAATATAGTCCTGTTAATTAATGGGCTAAACAGATTTTTTTTTCCTCAAATAGACTGTCCTGTTTACATAATGAGTGCTTATTACAGTGTTAGAATTTTTAAGTACCTGACTTATAAGGGAGCTCTTGGGACAGACTCTGGTGGAGACATCCAGACTATAGGAAAGAGGCATGCATGCAGCTTTGGACAGTCACATTCTCAGGATTTAAAAAAAAATGTTTAAATTTACATACAGCAAAATTTATGAGTTTTAGGGCGCCTGGGTGGCTCAGTCGGTTAAGCATCACCTTTAGCTCAGGTCATGATCCCAGGGTACTGGGATCAAGCCCTGCATCGGGCTCCCTGCTCAGCGGGGAGTCTGCTTCTCCCTCTGCGCCTCGTCCCTGCTCCTGCACGTGCGCTCTCTCTCTCTCTCAATCTGTCTCTCACAAAAATAAATAAATAAAATATTTAAAAAAAATTTATGGGTTTTATTCTCTAACACCATTCACAAAGATAAACTCAAAGTGGATGAAAGACCTCAATGTGAGACAAGAATCCATCAAAATCCTAGAGGAGAACATAGGCAGTAACCTCTTTGACATCGCCCACAGCAACTTCTTTCAAGATACATCTCCAAAAGCTAGTGAAACAAAGCAAAAATGAACTTTTGGGACTTCATCAAGATAAAAAGCTTCTGCACAGCAAGGGAAACAGTCAACAAAACAAAGAGGCAACCCACAGAATGGGAGAAGATATTTGCAAATGACAATACAGATAAAGGGCTGGTATCCAAGATCTATAAAGCACTTCTCAAACTCAACACCCAAAAAACAAATAATCAAGTCAAAAAGTGGGCAGAAGATATGAAAAGACACTTCTCTGAAGAAGACATACAAATGGCTAATAGACACATGAAAAAATGGTCCTCATCATTAGCCATCAGGGAAATCCAAATCAAAACCACATTGAGATACCACCTTACACCAGTTAGAATGGCAAAAATGGACAGGGAAAGAAACAACAAATGTTGGAGAGGTTGTGGAGAAAGGGGAACCTTCTTACACTGTTGGTGGGAATGCAAGTTGGTACAGCCACTTTGGAAAACAGTGTGGAGGTGCCTCAAAAAATTAAAAATAGAGCTACCCTATGACCCAGCAATTGCACTACTGAGTATTTACCCCAAAGACACAGATGTAGTGAAAAGAAGGGCCATATGCACCCCAATGTTCATAGCAGCAATGTTCACAATAGCCAAACTGTGGAAAGAGCCAAGATGCCCTTCAACAGATGAATGGATAAAGAAGATGTGGTCCATATATACAATGGAATATTACTCAGTCATCAGAAAAGATGAATACCCAACTTTTACAACAACATGGATGCGACTGCAGGAGATTATGCTAAGTGAAATAAGTCAAGCAGAGAAAGTCAATTATCATATGGTTTCACTTATTTGTGGAACATAAAGAATAGCATGGAGGACACTAGGAAAAGGAAGGGAAAAATGAGGGGGGGGGCATTGGAGGGAGAGACGAACCATGAGAGACTATGGACTCTGAGAAACAAACAGGGTTTTAGAGGGGAGTGGGGAGGGAGGATTGGTTAGCCCGGTGATGGGTATTAAGGAGGGCACATACTGCATGGAGCACTGGGTGTTATACGAAAACAATGGATCGTGGATCACCACATCAAAAACTAATGATGTATTGTATGGTGACTAACATAACATAATAAAATGAAAAAAAATTTATGGGTTTTGACAAATGCTTACATCTCCGTAATCACCACCATAATGAAGATGCAGAACCCTTCCATCACACGAAAAACATTCTTTATTTTGCCATTTTGTAATCAAACCAAACTCTACCCCTGTTGCCAGCAACCACTGATCTCTTCTCCATACCTATGGTTTTGCCTTTTCCAGAATGTCATGTAAATGGAATTATGTAGTATGTAACTTCATTAGTCAGGCTTTCTGCATTTAGCAGAATGCATTTAAGAGTCATTTTATTTACTATAGTATTTGTTTCTGGTTTGTTGTCTCTCTGCCATGTTTTGTTCTTCTGTTCTTTTTCTGGCTTTTTTTGACAACTGGAAAATTTTTTCAGTATTCCATTTTTGTTTATTTCTTACTTTTTTGTCTATATATCTTTGCATTTTTGTTATTTTTTTCTTTTTTGAGAGAGAGAAAAAAGGAGAGAGAGAGAGAGAAGAAGGGGGAGGGGCAGAGGGAGAGGGAGAGAGAATTCTAAGCAGTTTCCATTCATACTCAGTGCAGAGCCTGAGGCAGGGCTTGATCTCATGACCTGAGATCATGATCTGAACTGAAATTTAGAGTCAGATGCTTAACCGACTGAGCCACCCAGGTGCCCTAATCTTTGCATTTTCAAATGGTTGTTCTGGGTATTACAGTATACATACTACTTTTTTATAGTCAATTTACCATTACCGACTTTTACCATTACGAATATAACATAGAAGTTTTATAACTATATAGTTCATATTACCCTGTATATACATGGGAAACCCCACCAGATATTGTACTATTTTTTTTGTTTTGTTTTCAATAGTCATACATATTTTAAGACTATAAGGAGAGAAAAGTAATTTATTTTATTTACTTATTTTGATTATTTTGGTGATTTATTTATTTTTATTTTTGCAAACTCTACCCCCAATGTGGGGCTCAAACTCAGAACCCCAAGATCAAGAGTTGCATGTTCTACCGACTGAGCCAGCCAGGCACCCCAGGAAGCTATTTTATTTTATTTTATTATTTTTTAAAATTATTTTAAGGGTAGAATTTAGTGATTCATCAGTTGCATATAACACCCAGTGCCATTACATCAAGTGTCCTCTTTGATGCCCATCACCCAGTTACCCCACCCCTCCAGCAGCCCTTTGTTTTTTCCTGGAGGTAAGAGTCTCATGGTTTGCCTCCTTCTCTGTTTTCATCTTATTTTATTTTCCCTTCCCTTCCCCTATGTTCATCTGTTTTGCTTCTTAAATTCCATATGTGAGTGAGATCATATGATAATTCTTTCTCTGACTGACTTGTTTTGCTTAGCATAATACCCTCTAGTTCCATCCATGTCATTGCAAATGGAAAGATTTCATTCTTTTTGATGGCTGGGTAATATTCCATTGTACATACACACCACATCTTCTTTATCTACTCATCTGTTGATGGATCTCTGGGCTCTTTCCATATTTTGGCTATTCTGGACATTGCTACTATAAACATTGGGGTGCATGTGCCCCTTTAAATCACTGTGTTTGTATCCTTTGGATAAATACCTTGTAGTGCAATTGCTGGATGGTAAGGTAGCTCTATTTTTAACTTTTTGAGGAACCTCCACACTGTTTTCCGGAGTAGCTGCACCAGTTTGCATTCCCACCAGCAGTATAAGAAGGTTCCCCTTTCTCTGCATCCTCACCAACATTTCTTGTTTCCTGACTTTTTAATTTTAGCCATTCTGACTGGTGTGACATCATATCTCATTGTGGTTTTGATTTGCATTTCCCTGATGCCCAGTGATGTTAAACATTTGAAAGAAAAGTAATTTAATATTTATCCAGATCTTTGCCAACCTGATTGCCCTTCCTTGGTTCCTGAAGTTACAAGTTTTCCTCTAGCCTATAGAACTTTATTTAACATCCTTCTAGTTTGATGTCTCTTGATGACAAATCCTTTTAGTTTTTAATCACTGAGAATATATTTCATGTTAATTCCTGAAGATATTGCACTTGATATAGAATTCTGGATTGATGAATATCTAATTTTAGCACTCTAAAGATGTGCTCCAATGTCTTCTAGCCTCCATGGTTTCTTGGTGAAAAATCCAGAGTAATTAAAATTGTTGTTCCTTTGCATGCAATGTTTCATTTTCCTTTGGCTGCGTTCAAGACATTTTCTTTATCTTTGGTTTTCAGAATTTAATTAGATGAGTCTGGGTATGGTTTCCTTCATATTGCATTTTGTTGGACTTTTTGAATCTTTAAATTTATGTCTTCTACAAATTTGGAAAATTTGCTATTATTTCTTTAAAACATTTTTTTTCTTCATCAATCTTTTTCTCCTCTACCCTGGGACAATGACACAAATGTTAGATCATTTAATATTGTCCCACAGGCCCCTGAGGCTTTGTTCATTTTTTCCAGTGTTCTTCCTTATTCTTCAGACTATATAATTTTATTTATGTTCAATGTCACTGACTTTTTCCTTTGTCATCTGCATTTTGCCATTGAGCCTACCCAGGATATATTAATTGGTGATGTTATATTTTTTTCAGTTTTAAAAATTCCATTTAGTTCTTATTTGGTCTCTACTTATAGGCTGAGATTTTCTATTTTCCCATTTGTGTAGAGTGTTCATTTTTTCCTCATCGAATATAGTTATAGTAGCTGTTCTAAAGACTTTGTCTGGTAATTCCAACATCTGGGTCATCTTAAGGTTGCTGCTATTGATTGTCTTTTCCCCAGGGAATTGGACACATTTTTCTTCTATGTCACTTAATTTTGGATAAAATCCTGGACATTTTGAAAATTACATTATAAGGCTCTAGTTTCTGTTAAAATCTCCTGAATAAAATCTGAGGATATGCATAACAAATAAGACATTGAATCAGTAATTTAAAATTTCCCCCAAAGGAAATCACAGGACCAGATGGCTTCACAGGTGACTTCTACTAAGCATTTAAAGAAGCATTAATACCAGTTTTTCTCAAACTCTTCCAAAAACTAGAAGAGAATACTTCTTAACTCTTTCTATGAGGACAGCATTACCCTGATATTAAAGCCATACAGAGACTCTACAACAAAAGTAACTACAGACCAATATACTTTATGAATATAGATGCAAAAATTCTCAACAGGATACCAGCAAACCAGATTCAACAACTTATTAAGAGGGTTATATATCATGACCACATGGTATTTATCGTAAGAAAGCCATTTCTTAGCATGTGGAAATGAGTTAATACAACATACCATATTAATAGAATAAATGAAAAAACTATATGATTATCTTAGTTGATAGGAAAAAAGCATCTAACAAAATCCAATACCCTTTCATGATAAAAACATTAAAAAAATCAAGAATAGAATGAAACCTCCCTGACAAAATAAAAGACATTTTTGAAACACTCAGCTAACATCATACTCAATGGTAAAAGAATAAATTTTATTTCCTAAGACCAAGACAAGGATGACTGCTTTCACCACTGCTATTCAACAGTGTATTGGAAGTTCTAGCCAGAAAAATTAGGTAAGGAAAACACAGAAGGAAAGAAAGAAACAAGCAAATAAAAGGCAACTAAGTTGGAAAGGAAGAAATAAAATAATCTCTATTTGCTGATGACATTATCCTATATATAGAAATTGCTAAAGAATACACACACAACTACTTGAGCTAATAAAGTCTGCAGAGTTGCAGGGCACAAGTTCAGCACACAAAAATCACCAGCAATAAACAATGCAAAACAAATTCAGAGAACAATTTCAATTATAATAGCATTTAAGATAATAAAATACTTAGGAATAAATTTAACCGAGGAAGTGTAGAAATTGTACACTGAAAACTATGCAATATTGCTGAAAGAAATTAAAGAAGACCTAAAAAAATGGAAAAACATTCCATGTTCATGAATTGGAAGATTTAATATTTTCAAGATGGCAAAATTACCCTAAACAATTTACAGATTCAATCAATCCCTATCAAAATTCCAATAGGCTTTTGCCGAAATAGAAAAACGAATCCTCAAATTCATATGAAATTACAAGGGGCCCTGAGTAGCCAAAACAATATATATTTAAAAAAAAGAAGAACAAAGTTGGAAAACTTAGGCTTCCCAATTTGAAAACTTACTACAAAGCTATAGTAACCAAAACAGTGTGGTACTGATGTAACAGTAGATATGTAGATCAATGGGATAGAATTGTGTCTAGAAATAAACCTATGTGTCTATAGCCAATTGATTTTGACCAGGATACCAAGACCATTCATTGGTGAAAGAACAGTATTTCCAGCAAACAGTGCTAGGACAACTGGATATCCACGTGAAAAAGAATGAAATTGGACCCCTGCTCCACACCATTTACAAAAATTAATTCCAAATGGATCAAATATTGTAATATAAAAACTAAAACTATAAAACTCTTAAAAGGAAACGGGTAAATCTTTATGACCTTGGATTTGGCAATAGTTTTCTAGATAGGACAGCAAATCATAAGCAAAAATTTTTAAAAAATAGATAAATTGGACTTTATCAAAATTAACAATTTTGTGCATTAAAGGACATTATCAAGAAGGTGAACAGAGAAAATATTTGCAAACTTTATATCTAATAAGGTTTTAGTATCCAGAATATAACAAGAACTCTTACAACGCAACAACAAAAGTTCAAAAGGTCCATTAAAAAATAGGTCAAGGACATGAATAAGCATTTCTCCAAACAAGATGTACAGGTGGTCAAGAAGCACATGCAAAGATACTTACCATCATTAGTCACTAGGGAAATGCAAACCCAAGCCAAAATAGATAAAGTCCAATTTATCTATTTTTAAAAAATTTTTTGCTTATTGAATTTTGTGTGCTGAACTTGTGCCCTGCACATTCAACTGAAAATTGAATATTAGCATATTCAATCAAGTATTATTATAAAAAAGAATGAAGGACTCATGTTATAACATGAATGAGTCTAAGAACTTGCTAAGTGAAAGAAGCCAGGCACAAAAGGTCACATATTGTATGGTTACATTTATATGAAATATCCAGAATGGGTAAATCTATAGAGACAGAAAGCTAATTGGTGGTTGCTAGGGACTGGTTGGGGGAGAGGAGGGAGGGGGATTGAAGGGACTGCTTAACGTGTAGGGGGTTTCCTTTGGTGGTCATGGAAATGTTTTGCAATGAGATAAAAGTGATGGTTATAGGACGTCATGAAGGTACCAAAGGTGACTGAACTGTACCCTTTGACAGGGTTAATTTTATCTTATGTGAATTCTACCTCAAAAACAAAAACTTCATAACCCTAGTCTAATCACAAAATAAACACAATTCCAATTGAGGACCATTCTACAAAATACCTGCTCAGTATTCCTCAAAACTGTCCAGGTCATCAAAAATAAGGAAAACACGAGAGTGTTATAGCCAAGAAGAGTCTAAGGAGACATGAAGACTGAATGTAATGTGGTGTCTGGATGGGATCCTTGGCCAAGGGAGGGCGGAGGGGGGAGGGGTGGGGAAACAAGTAAAAACTAAGGAAATCGAGTAAGCTATGAACTTCAGTTAATAATATTGTATCAATATTGGCTAATTAATTGTAAGAAATGTATCATACTAATGTAACCTGCTACTGATAGAGGAAATGGGGAGCAAGGTTTAGACTCTAAAACTGTTCTAAAAACTAAGGTCTATTAAACGATCCTCTGGATAATGTTAATCTTTTTGCTTTGGTGGGCAAACAGATTGGTCCAGTTCAGACTGCAAGTCCTGACTCACTTCTTGTGGCTGGTGGTTCCAATATCAATTCAAATTTCCAAGCCCTTCTTATGCTCCATGACTGACCCTGCATGTACTACTCAGGGCTTAGTCTGGAAGTTCTAGAGCTCTTTCAGATAGTTCAGTTTTCAAAACCTTTGCTAATGGTTCTCTTCCATCTATGTGTCACTCAGGGGTGAGCCGAGGACTTTCACTGGTTCATTCTCAGAATCAGGGGATGCCGGGCTCCAGCTCTCTGCTCATCAGGATTTCCCCACACTCTGTACCCCCTCTTTATGGTTCCTCTGGCCAAAGAAAGGTTTTCCTACCCCCTGCCTCAGTTTTTAGGTTTTATGCTGCAATGGCAGAAGGAGTACTGCTTTGCAGCTGAGGCTACCCTTGGGGCAGAGACAGAAAAATAAGAAAAAAAGGAGAGGCAAAGAGGTGGATTCTTTCCACACCCTCAGACTCACAGGGGTCCCTCTTCCTGGTCCTCTGGCTAGGAATAGTGGGTTAGCCATGGAATTCTTACTGTCTGCTCTCTGTGGTTCTGTCTTTGGCTCACCATTTAGGTAAAAGCTAGGAGATGAAGGAATAGAGTAAACTCACTGCTGTATTGGTCATTCTTTAAGTTTTGACCTCCCTCCCCCAATCACCTGCTCTTATTTACCCTTCAGAGCCCTCAGGAGGTTGTTTTTTTGTATTTCATCCAGAGTTTTTAGCTGTAATTAGTAGGGGAAACAGGCTAAAGTGGGCTTACTCCATCTTTGCAGGCACCTGAAGTTCGGGGTTCATTTTTGAATCAGTCTTCAACCCATCCATACTTTCCAAAACATGCCAGTTCTTCAGCTCCTTCCTCTCCTGCTTTAGCTTCAGTGTGATCAACCAGTCCATCAACTTCTACATGCTTCACTTGTCCTGGTCTTTGCTAGCATTCTCCCTCCTGGGGGGCAACTCTTCAGACTGATTCCCCAGGTAACACACCACTCTTGGTTTATTCCTAAGACCACCCACATCTGATTGTGTACTTCTCTGCTCTGCAGATGTCACTTTCTTCTGGTTGTGGTAACTGTACTTCACTTTCTGGACCTTTTGTTATGTCCTCTAAACCTTTGTTAAGAGTTTTTATCATAAATAGAGATTGTGTTTCGTCAAATGATTTTTCTGCATCTGTTGAGATGATCATATGGTTTTTATCTTTTTTCTTATTAATTTGATATATCAAATTGATTGGTTTGCAATATTGAACCATCCTTGTATTCCTGGAATAAATTCTGCTTGATAATGGTGAATAATTTTTTTAATGTATTATCAAATTTAGTTTACTAATATTTTGTTGAGGATTTTTGCATCTATGTTCATCAGAGATGTTGGTCTATAGTTTTCTTTTTTTGTAGTGTCTTTGCTGGTTTTGGTATCAGGGTAACACTGATCCCATAGAATGAATTTGGAAGTTTTCTGTCCTCTTCTATTTTTTGGAATAGTTTGAGAAGACTAGATATTAATTCTTCTTTTTTTTAATTAAAAATTTTTAAATTTTAATTCCAGTATACTTACAGTGTTATATTAGTTTCAGGTGTACAATATAGTGATTCAACAATTCTAACATTACTCAGTGCTCATCATGACCAGTGTCCTCTTAATCTGCTTCACCTATTTCACCCATCTCCCCATCGACCTTCCCTCTGGTAACCAACACTTTGTTCTCTACAGAGTCTGTTTCTTGATTTGTCTTTCTGTCTCTCTCTTTTTTCTCTTTTGCTCATTGGTTTTGTTTCTTAAATTTCACATAGGAGTGAAATTATATGGTATTTGTCTTTCTCTGACTGACTTACTTCTCTTAGCATTATACTAACTCCATCCATGTTGTTGCAAATGGCAAGATTTCATTCTTTTTTTATGGCTGAATAATATTCCATTGTATAAATATACCACTTCTTCTTTATCTATTCATCTCTTGATGGATACATGAGCTGCTTCCATAATTTGGTTTTTGTAAATAATGCTGCTATAAAATCGGGGTGCATGTAGCCCTTTGAATTAGTGTTTTCTATTCTTTGGATAAATACCCAGTAGTGCAATTGCTGTATCATAAGGTAGTTCTATTTTTAATTTTTTGAGGAACCTCCATACTGTTTTCCACAGTGACTGCACCAGTTTGCAGTCCCACTGACAGTGCACAAGGTTTCCTTTTTCTCAGATCCTCGCCAACACCTGTTGTTTCTTGTGTTTTTTATTTGAGCCTTTCTGACAGGTATGAGGTGGTATCTCATTGTGGTATTGATTCCCATTTCCCTGATGATGAGTGTTGATTAGCATCTGTTCATGTGCCTGTTGGCCATCAGTATGTCTTCTTTGGACAAATGTCTGTTCATGTCTTCTGCCAATTTTTTAATTGGATTAGTTGTTTTTTGGCTGTTGAGTTGTATAAGTTCTTTATCTATTTTGGATACTAACCCTTTATTGGATATGTCATTTGTAAATATCTTCTCCCATTCAGTAGGTTACCTTTTAGTTGTGTTGATTGTTTCCTTCACTGTGCAGAAGCTTCTTATTTTGATGTAGTTCTAATAGTTTATTGCTTTTATTTCCCTTGCCTCAGGATACATATCTAAAGAAGTGTTGCTACTGCTGATGTCCGAGAAATTACTGCCTGTGTTCTTTTCTAGGATTTTTATTGTTTCAGGTCTCACATTTAGATCTTTCATTTAATTTGAGTAACTGTGTATGGTGTAAGAAAGTGGTCCAGTTTCATTCTTTTGTATGTTGCTGTCCAGTTTTCCCAGCACCATTTATTCGGGAGACTTTTTCCCATTGCATATTCTTTCCTCTTTTGTCTAAGATGAATTGACCATATAATCATAGGTTTATTTCTGGGTCTTCTATTCTGTTCTGTTGATCTGCATGTCTATTTTTGTGCCAGTACCACGCTGTTTTGATTACTGCAGCTTTGTAATATAAATTGAAGTCTGGAATTAAGATGCCTCCAGCTTTGCTTTTCTTTTTCAAGATTGCTTTGGCTATTTGGGGTCTTTGTGGTTCATATAAATTTTGGGATTTTTTGTTCTATTTCTGTGAAAAATTCTTTCAGTATTTCGATAGGGATTACATTAAATATGTAGATTGCTTTGAGTAGTATGGATATTTTAACAATATTTGTTCTTCCAATCCATAGCATGGACTGTCTTTCCATTTCTTTGTGTCATCTTCAATTTCTTTCATCAGTGTTTTATAGTTTTCAGAGTACAGGTCTTTCACCTCTTTGGTTTAAGTTTATTACTAGGTATTTTATTATTTTTGGTGGAGTTATAAATGACATTGTTTTTTTTTAATTTCTCTTTCTTCTGCTTCATTATTAGTGTGTAAAAATGCAACAGATTTCTGTACAGCGATTTTGTATCTGACTGCTGTGGCTAGGACTTCTGGTAGTATGTTGAATAAAAGTGGTGAGCATGGACATCCTTGTCTTGTTCCTGACCTTAGGGGAAAAGCTCTCAGTTTTCCCCAATTGAGTATGATGTCAGCTTTGGGTTTTTCATATATGGTCTTTATTATTTTGAGATCTGTTCCTTCTAAGCCTACATTGTTGAGGGTTTTTATCATGAATGGATGTTGTACTTTGTCAAATGCTTTTTCTCCATCTATTGAAATGATCATATTTTTTTTTTATCATTTCTCTTATTGATGTGATGTATCATGTTGATTGATAGGTATTAATTTTTCTTTAAATGTTTGGTAGAATTCACCTGTGAAGCTCTCTCTTCCCAAACTTTTATTTGTTGGGAGTTTTTTGATTATTGATTTGATTTGATTGCTAGTAGTCTGTTCAAATTTTCTATTTCTTCCTGATTCAGTTTTGGAAGGTTATATGTTTCTAGGAATTTTTCTATTTCTTCTAAGTTGTCCAGTCTGTTGGCATATAACTTTTCATAATCTCTTATAATCCTTTGTAGTTCTGTGGTGTTGGTTGTTATTTCTCATGCATTTCTGATTTTATGTATTTGAGCTCCCTCTCTTTTTTCTTAATGAGTCTGAGTAAAAATATTTCAATTTTGTTCATCTTTTCCAAGAACCAGCTCCTGGTTTCATTGATCTTCTGTTATTTAGTCTCTATTTCATTTATTTCTGCTCTAATCTTTATTATTTCCTTCCTTCTACTGGCTTTGGGCTTTGTTTATTCTTTTTCTAGCCCCTTTAGGCAAAAGATTCGGTTATTTGAGAGTTTTCTTGTTTCTTATGGTAGTTTTATACTATGGTGGTCAGAAAAGATCCATGTTATGATTTCAGTTCTCACCACTACAATTTTAACAGGCCTCCATGAGGATGATTGAAAGGAAGGAGCATTTGCAAACTGTTGATTATTCAGAATGAACTATCTACACCTACTTCTCCTTTGGCTCCCAACTAATTCTTAGGGCTAAATCATCCATCCATCCATCTATCCATCCATCCACTTGTCATTTACTGAGTACATACTGTGAACCAGTCTTGTTGGCGGGCACTCACAGATAAGTAAGGAAGATATTGTCTGTATTTCTGAGGACTTCAAGGTCTATGAGCAGACAATAATTTTGCCTGACACACAGGAATCAATGGGGAAGTGTAAGAGTGTGTAGGTGACTCTACCGCTCTTTTCAATCACTCAGGATTATGTTATGATTTGGTCCATACTAATCCCTTCTATTTATTTGGGTTAAAAAAAGAGAAAAAGACAAACTAAGCCTTTCTCTACCATATAAAAACTCTAAATCTTAAAATCTGAGTGGAGGCCAGTGTTTTCTCACTGCACTGAGAATGACCAGAAGGAAAGAAAACAGCCAGTCTTAACATCTTTTCCTGTTTTGTACCAAGTTTGGATTTTGTTTTTGCTTCACATTTTCTTTGTTCTTTCCCTGATTTCTTTGTTGTTTTCTCAGGAAGGAGAAATCTTCCATTTTCAGCCCAGCAGAGTGGAATTTATACCTAAACATCCTCATCAGATTGACAAAGCATCCTGCAGGGACATAATGGAACTCATTTAATCCCTGGGAGAGGTGAGAGAGCAATATGAGCTGGACAGGGGAAGCCTGCAGTGATTTTTGTTGATGTATGGCTGCTTTGTTTAAAGAGAGAAACTTGCATTTCTGTTTTTTTTCCCTTTTATGAGTTTTAAAGCTAATTCTAGACCCAAATGGGAAGAAGTTTTAGAAGTAGAATTCTATAGCAATTTGAGAACAAAATGATTACAAATTGCACTAAAAGTGTGCCTACCTTCTGACTGGAAAGAAAACTTTGGTTTATTGTTGTTGATTTTCTTTTTATATTCTGCATAGCTCTAACAGTGACACTGATGGGCTGGAAAAAATGAGTCATCTGGGGCTCAGAAGACCTGTGACAGTCTAAAGGGTATGAGCTGCACTCCAACTTTGCCTACTGAATATCAGCAGAGGGAGCTGAGGGAGGGATTGGTGGGATAATAATTGCAACTGATTTTTAAAAAAGATTTATTTATTTGTTTTTAGAGATGGGGTGGGGGCAGAGGGAGAGGGAGATAATCTCAAACAGACTCCCCATTGAGCACAAGCCCAATGGAGGGCTCAATCCCAGGACCCTAAGATCATGACCTGAGCCGAAATCAAGAGTCAGACGTTTAACTGACTGAGCAACCCAGGCGCCCCACAATGGATCAGGCACTGTTATAAGAGCTTTGTAAATGTGCACTTATTTATTCCTCACAATACCCTGCAAGACGAGCATTATTATTCATATTTTGTATATAAGGAAACCAAGGTTCAGAGAGGATGAAAAACTTGTCCAAGGTCACACAGCTAGGAAAGCATTGTGACTTGAGAACTGACATCCCAAATCACAAAGTTATAAAGAAGAGAACATTCCCAGGAAAAAAAGGAAAGGGGATAATTATTTACATGTTTGAAATTCTGCAGTCTTTAAGATACTTCATATCTCATTTGGTATATTCATTCAACATATATTTATGGAGAACCTACTAAGTGCCTGGTACTGTGTTGTTAAAAATATAATGTATTAATGGAAAATCTGAGGTATAGTAAGGCCAACAGATCAGGGGATGATCGCTACTGAAGGCTGTGGCAGGGCCACATGGGAAAGCATGAGGGTCAATCAGGAGGCAAGGGATGGGGGAGCTGTGGGTAAAAGACTTCACTGTGTTTTCTGCAAGAAGGGACAGGTGAGGCAGGTTAAGCAGTTTTAGGATTGGCTAGTTTGAATAATTTCAGTTGTATTCCTGGGGCAAATTCCATTTAGTTATGGTGTATAATCCTTTAATTTGCTATTGAATTCAGCTTGCTAGTATTATGAAGGATTTTTGCAGGTATATGTTCATAAGGGATATTAGTTTGTAGTTTACTTTTTTGGTGATATCTGTATGGCTTTGGCATTAGGGTGATGCTGACCTCATAGAACGAATTAGAATGTTTTTCCTACTCTTCTGTTTTTTGAAAGAGTTTGAGGATTGGTGCTTATTCTTTAAATGTTTGGTAAAATCCACTTTATAGACATCTGGTCCTGAGCTTTCCTTTGTGAAGGTTTTGATTATTGATTCAATCTCTTTACTTGTTATAGATCTGTTCTGATATTCTATATCCTCTAAGTCACTTTTGGTAATTTGTGTTTTTCTAGGAAGTTGTATTTCATTTAGGTTGTCTAATTTGTTGGTGGAAAATTGTTCATAGTATTCTCTTATACTTTTTATTTTCTGTAAAGTCTGTAGTAGAGTCAATGAATTTAAAAATTCAAATATTGTTATTTTCTGTTCTAAAATTGTCGAACAGTTCTTATAGTTTCTATTTCTATGGTGAGATACCACATCTGTTCACTCATTGTATTCATTTTTTCCTTTAAGTTCTTGAACATATTTATAATAGCATTTATAATTCCTTATAAGTATATTTTACTATCTAGACAACCTCAGAGTCTGCTTATATTGAGTTTTTTTCTTGTTTATGGTTTACATTTTCCTGCTTCTTTATATATCTATTAGTTTTTTTATTATATGATGGACATTATAGATAATATATTTTCAGAAGTTTGGATCATTTTTTCTTCCTTTAATGTATATTGGGTTTTGTATTTCCAGACAGGAAACTACTGATAGGTCTTTTTGATTCTGTCAAGCTTGATTCTATTCTTTGTTATGGCTTCTTCATTTCAGTTTTTTTCTTTAGCCCTGAGGCAAGGTTTTTACTCAGTGAGTTATCCTTGTTATGAAAACATTGGTTTTTTGGGTTTCATTCAACTGAATGCTCAAGACCTTGGTGAAAACTCTTCACTCCGACTTGGCCAGAATTTCACCACTTTTCAATTCTTTGCATTTCTAATCTATTTTTTCATTACTAAGCCTCACATCAGTCTTTCTTTTTTAGGTCTATGTGGAAACAATCTGCATGTTCATCAGTGGATCAATAGTTATACAAATGTGGTATATCCATATAATGGAATATTAGAATATTATTACTATTTTGAAAGATTTTATTTATTTATTTGAGAGAGAGAGAGCACAAATAGGGAAAGCAGCTGAGAGAGAGGGAGAAGCAGACTCCCCACTGAGTAGGGAGCCCAACGCAGGGTTCAATCCCAGGGTCCTGAGATCATGACCTGAGCTGGAGGCAGATGCTTAACGAACTGAGGCAACCAGACACCCCATAGTGGAATATTATAAATTCCCATAGTGGAATATTATTCATCCATAAAAGAGAATGAAATATTGATACATGCTACGATATAGATTAATCTCTAAAACATTATGTTAACTGGAAGAAACCAGGCACCAAAGGTCACATATGATTCGGTGTATATAAAAAAACTAGAATAGGTGGGGTGCCTGGGTGGCTCAGTTGGTTAAGTGTCTGCCCTCGGCTCAGGTCATGATCCCAGGGTTCTGGGATTGAGCCCCGTATCAGGCTCCCTGTTCAGTGGGAAGCCTGCTTCTCCCTCTCCCTCTCCCCCTGCTTGTGTTCCTTTTCTTGCTGTGTCTCTCTCTGTCAAATAAATAAAAATATTTAAAAAAATCTAGAGTAGGTAAATCCATGGAGACAGAAAGCAAATTGGTGGTTGCCAATGGTTAGGGAGAAGATGTAATGGGCAGTAACTGCTTAATGAATTTGAGGTTTTATTTGGGGGTGATGATTCAGTCAAATGGGATATGGGGGGATAAACATGCCCCCATATTTCTCTGATAATAATTCACTATTGGCCCTGGTGTGTGTGTGTGTGTGTGTGTTTGTGTAAATTAAGTAAACCACTGGAAGAGAAATGTCATTTTCAACTTAAATTTTAGTTTATTTGAGTATTGATTTATTGTATAGTGACATTTAAGCAAATGACTCGTCTCTATTAGTCTAGCAAGAATCCAATAGATGTGGAATGTGAAGTCTAATATTTAACTCAAGAACTCTGGATATGCGAGAAACCACCTGGAGTCTCAATTACATGAGACCTTGCTAAGGCTTATAGGAGTCATGGCGAAGAGACTTTGGGCTATGGGTTGAGGTTTAGGACATTTGACTCTTAAAGAGGGAGGTGAAAGCTACTTGTGACCTATGCGGGGTGTGTCAGGACAGCCCCAACTCTCACCCTGAGGAGAGAAATTCTCTCACTATATGTTCTTTGTCTTGATGGGTGTATTATAGCAGTAGGATCCTCCAGGAAGTGGGGCTATGATATTGAGTAACAGGCAGGGGCAGTAAGGTGGCTGGACTGTCTTGGTGGGGAGAGGCTCTAGTCAACTGAGGGATCAGGAAACTGTCCCTGAGATGACTATGGGAAGAAAGGAGTGAGGCAAGGAATTTGAGTAGGAAGAGTGAGGACAAATAATGGTTCAGGCCTGGAGAATTTGTCCTCATTTCCTCAGAAGAAAGGATGGCAATCTGAAGAAGCAAATGGCCCTTTTGGAAGTTAGAAAAGGGAGCTTTCAACTCTGGTAGGGAGACATTGTCCACAACCCGGTTAAAGAGTCAGTTATAGTGTGGCATGATAAATACCTCCCGGTGTGCATAGGGGCTACATGGTGGTGCCATGGACTGTAACAGAATCCATAGTTGCAGACACACACACCAGCTACATTTCCTGTACCACTGGAGAATTTAAGTCATTTAGACATAATTTTTGGTTACCACCCCAAAACTTAGTAGCTAAATCTTATGATTTGGTGGGTTGACCAGGAGGATTTTTGCTTTAAGTACCCAAGGCACTGGAATAACCTGAAGGTCCAAAATGGCCTCAATCACATGGTAGCAGTATGCTGGCTACCAGGTGGGAGTTCAGGTGGGAGGTGGGGCCCATATGGCTGCTTGGGCTTCCTCAGTGCATGGTGGCTGGTTTCCAAGAAGGAGTATTTCTAAAGGCAGAGAGGGAAGCTGTAGATCTCTAAAATCCCAGTCTTGGATGTTATACAGTATACTTCCATGAGAATCTATTGGTTAAAACAGGCAACTGGGCCAGTCCAGATTCAAGGGAAAGGAACATAAACTTCACCTTTTGGTGGAAGAGTGGTGAGGTCATAGTGCAAAAGTGCACATAAAAGGGGAGTCATTGTGGTGGCTGTCTTTGGGAACATAATCTACCGCAGGGTCTTTCCAGGTGAGAGAGAGGACCTGAGAGAGTGGGGAGCTCTCCATGATAGTAGACAAAACTCTGCTTACCAAGAACTTCAACTATTTACTTCTCATACACTTAAACAATATACTGCTAGTCGTATGCCCATTTTCTGGGTGGGGAAAGTGAATCATGGAGAAATCATGTAATTTTTTTAAGGTCACTTAGTAAGTAGTGGAGTCAGGATTCCTACCCTGTCAGTATGGCTCTAGAATCTGCATCTCCATTGCCATTGGTACCATCTTGACCCCAGGTTCTTCTTCACTGGTGTTTGATGCATGGAAGGGTGATGCCAGGACTTCAGCCACAGACGTCTTTGGCATTCTGGCATTAACAATAAGATCTGATAAGATCTAAGCCTCCCTTGGCATTGCATTTCATAAGGTTCTTCGGCAAAAAAGCAAAATTTAGCATTAATTCACTTGGCAAATATCTAGTGAACACCTACTATGTGCAAATCTTTGGACAGTAGAGACAAAATGAACATAGAGCCCAAAACAGAAAAATGATAAGAACTAGATGAACTTTGAACATAGAACTATGAAAATAAACAACGAGAAGAAGCAGATGAGAATCTCTGCCTTATATAATCATACCCCACCCTGTCCTTGTTCTTGGGTCACTAACACAGACATGGTATCTATTGTGTGCTTGGGTGCCTTTGTCTCCTCCAAATACCACTATGGGGATGAAGGGAGAGGAACACTAGCCTCTACTGTCATTCCTTAAAGAGCAAGAGAGTATTCATTTGCTTCTCTTTAGACTTCAGGGTTTGTTTTATAAAACACACACATACATATGCACGCACTCACCACCTCTCTGAACACTAGCTAAGCCTGTTACCCTGTTCCATTAGAAAAAAAAAAGAAATGCTAGGTTCACTGGAGATTGCAGATTACAGAGCAGGGCTAAAGTAGTTGCTTTCACCACTGAAGCAAAAATCAATGGCTCACCTGTACTGTTCCCACAATGGAAGCCTTTAGTTTTCCAGGTGCGTGTGAAGCCAAGCACCTGCAAGCTTGAAATGCCCTCTGTGTTGCCAACAGCGGCTCCTTCAAGGCTGGAAAATATCTCTGAATACAATTACCTGTGCTCTGCTGAGCCGGGAAAGGTCACAGATGGAGGGCCTGGGGAATTCATCATCCACATGTTTTTCATGATAAGGATAAAGCAGACCACGTTACAGGGAACAGGGGAAGCCTGCAAATTTCAGCACCATGGAAATTAGATACCACAAACATATAGTAGGTAGAGTATAATAAGCCTAACAAGAGGAGACAGGCTTTGAAATTGGCATGGGTCACCTTCTCTACCCTCGTTAATACTAGGTCTTACTGCTAATGCCAGAACGTCATAGACTTCCGTGGCTGAAGTCCTGGCATCACCTGTCCATGCATCGAACACCAGTTGGACAGGCAAAGTGGACGAAAGGATCGGGTGACCAGCGCGCGTGGCACAGAGAAGCCCACGTGAGGTCCCAGGAACCAGCCGCTATATGTCCTCAACGACCCCATCTCTGCGAAGTGGACCCTCAGAGCTGCCCCAACACATGGCAATGTAAGTGGCAACCAGTCCCGATGGCCGGGGGCAAACAGGCTACAGAGTACACACGTGAAAGCACTAAAGGATTTCACCCACACTGAGTCCACTCACCCCTACTGTAGCTACCAGTGTGGTTATTCCGTTTCCCGCGGCAGGTTAGAAGCTGTAGGTGAAGTTGTGGTGGGGGTGCTACCAGAGCAGGCAGAACAAATGTGATGAGGGCCCTTCCTGGGTCTCGGTGGAAGCGGTTGTTTGTCACGGTTTGCGCCGCTGAACCGCTGTGGTCCCATCCCATGCTGCGGGTGGCCCATCAGGACCAACTTTTCTTTGCTGCTTAAAGGGGCCTCTCCCAGCAGTCAGGAGTAAGGCCTCAGCTTCGATTGCTCGAGAAGGCAGTTGAACTCATTCTTCCTTGGGCAGGGTTTTTTTTTTTTTAATTAAAACAAAATTTTTAAATTATATTTAGAGTTGGTAGTTTTAATGATTTGGGATGATGTTCATAATTTGTTCTCCATTTTATGTGCTGTAGTCAATCTTTCCTTTAGTAAAAAAGCCAAGTTTCCACACCTTTGCTATCATGACCCTATATCTGCTCTTGCCTTTCCCACTAAGAAAGGCAGAGGGATAGATGTTTAGTTTTGTTTTTAAGCATGCATTTTTGAAATAGTTTTTGTGATTTGGGTTTATAACCATGGCCTAACTCTATGTACCTTGAAGCAAGAGCCAGAAAAGATGCCTTTGAAGGTGTTTGCAGAAAGAAACCTATGGAATCCACTCTATAAGAAGGAAAGGTTATCAGTATTTGTTTATTTTATTATTTTATTTTTTTAAAGATTTTATTTATTTATTTGAGAGAGGATGAGAGAGAGCACGAGAGGGGGAGGGTCAGAGGGAGAAGCAGGGACTCTATCCTGGGACTCCAGGATTATGACCTGAACTGAAGGCAGACACTTCACCGAATGAGCCACCCAGGTGCCCTGAGTTTGAGTGCCCAGTTACCAGTATTTCAAGTTATTTCTTTCTTGAGAGAGAAATAAGTTGGGGTTTTTTTCTTGACTAAAAATATCATGAAATCACTTTCCAAATTCAGAAAATATTTAAAAAGTGTAAGAAGAGAATAAAAGTCATGGAGAGTACCATCAGTCAAGAAACTTTAATAAATTTTAATGTATATGCTTCTACATATTTTACTGTCTATGAGCACATGTACGTGTTTACTTTGTTATTAGTTTTTACAAAACAGATTGCAATGACTTCTGATGCCAACCAGTCAGAATTAGCGCAGACAGGAGGAGGGCTCGGTCCTCCACAGTACTGGCCTCACTCCAGGCATTAGCCGCCAGACTGGGGGTCCCCAGGCCACTACATCTTCGGGTTTGATAATTTATCGGAATGATTCACAGAACTCAGAAAGTGCTATACTTACGATTCAGTTTTATTATAGCCAAAAGATAAAAATCTGCGTTCACCCAAGCTTCAGAGTCCAGAGTTTTTCCTGAGGCTTCATTATATAAGCATGATTGATTAAATGATTGGCCATGAGATTGAACTCAACCTCCAGCCATCCTCCCCTCCTAGGAAGATAAACGTTATCCAGGAGAGTTCAGCTCTGAAGGTGAAGAAGCTTTAGGGGCACCTTAACTAATTTGTTTCCCTTATACCTTCCTTTTTACATACGTACAAATGTTTTATTTCCCCCTTAGTGATACACAGTATAATTGGTGTATCAAAGGTATGATATATTCAATTAAATACAGAATTCCATAACTGTTTTTTCTCTTAGTATATCATGAGCATTTTTCCACATCAAAATAATTCACATTTGTCATGTTATATAATATTTTATTGCACTGCTGGTATGATTTATTTAACCAGTCCCCCACTATGGGACATTTGTGCTCTTTTCATTTCCTCTGTTATCACAAAGGCTGAGATTCATGTGGTTACATGTACATGTTGCACACTTGTCCAGTTGTTTCTCTAAGATAAACTCCTATAAGTGTAATTTGTGGGTCATGGTGTATATGCATTTTAAAAACATGTTGCCAATTTCCTTCCCCAAAAGTCTGACCTATCCACTTCTTCCCCAGTAGTAGCCGAGTGCCTGGTTCCCATATCCAGGCCTACCCTTGTCTTTATTATTTGTCAATCTCTTGTCAATACTGACTCTCCCCGCTCTACCCCCTAGTGTCCCATTTCAACTTGAATTTCTTTGATTATCACTTGACTATTTTTAAAATATGTTACCAGCTGTTTGTATTTATTCTTTTATAGATTGCCTATTTGTGTCCATTGTCCTTTTTTTTATTGGGTTGTCATTTTTCTCATACATAAGTATTTTTTCCCAGTTTTTGGATTGCCTTTTATTTATTTTTTATTTCTTTAAAGATTTTATTTATTTGAGAGAGAGAGAATGAGTGATGGGGAGGGGCAGAAGGGGAGAGAGAGAGAGAGAGAGAGAGAGAAGCAGACTCCCTGCTGAGCAGGAAGCCGGATGTGGGGCTTGATCCCAGGACCCTAAGCCAAAGGCAGAGGCTTAACTGACTGAGCCACCCAGGCGCCCCTTGGATTGCTTTTTTAATTAGGGCTTAAGTATCCTTGAATTAAAGCACTGTCCCACCACATCCAGACCAAAGGTAAACAGGCCCAGGTGATGGGCAGAGGGAACTGCCCTCTGGGTGAGGCAGGCTGGGTGGCCATGGTGGCCCCCAGGGCAGGGCTGTGAGCCTACTTGGGATCTGAACTCTTAGATGGGCCAGCATCCCACACGGGTAGGTAATAAGCAGTCCCACCTTGCTGAATGAACAAGATTTGGGCTACCATCCCAGCCAAGGACTCCGAGACATGGTGATGTCATCTGGAATCCAAACTCACAACAGCAAATGTGCTTTGTGTGTCTGAGAGCCTGTAACACACCTAAAATGGGGAGATACGTCCTTAGTCATAAACCAGGTAGAAAGAATGTGGTGCATGCTGCATTTGATGAGCCGGCCTTCTCTTTACCCACTGTGTTCGTTGGCAGTCTCTTCCCTGAAAGGGGAATTTCTCTTCTGTATCTAAAGGCATCTAAGCCTCACACAGGATGTTTTATTGGGAAGCAGTGATAAAGTAAGAAGCCCTTTGACAGGACTTCTCTTTGTTGCTGAGAAATTGCTCTTGGCTACCTGTCAAAACCACCAAGGTAAACGTCTGTAAACCTTTGAAAGGGGCCAAGACAAGGGGACCCTCTTATTGGTAAAGTCAGACACTGTTCATTTCACTCACAATACAGTTGACTTCAGATGAATCTCTGTTCCATTTCTGAAAATTGATGATTATTTTTGTATTTTGAGGCCTCTACTTCTGATAAAACGAAGTCATAATATGTGTCTGTAGAAAATAAGAAAAAGGAAGCTGACATTTATTAAGGGCTGATTGTGCGCCAGACACTTGCTTAGCACTTTCAAATATGTGACCTCAATTTTGGGAAGAGGAGCATTCATCTGAGACCTGCATTTAGTTTATAAAACACTACTATAAAATCATATAGGGTATCGTAGGGGTGCCTTGGTGGCTCAGTCGGTTAAGTGTCTGACTCCTGATTTTGGCTCACCTTATGATCTCAGGGTCCTGAGATTGAGCCCCGTGTCAAGCATGTACCAGGTTCCACACTCAGCAGGGAATCTGCTTGAGATTCTCTCTCCCTCTGCCCCTTTTCCCCGCCCCTATCCTCACTCCCTCTCAAACAAATAAGTAAATCTTTCAAAAAATAAAATAAAAATCATATAGGGCATTATAAACAATTAGAAAGGTTTTTTTTTTAAAGGTTTCACACTTAAAAAAGGAAAGATAAGGAATGAAAATCAAGCAACTTTCCCCAATCATTCAAATCAAATCACACTTTTGTTCCATAGATCTTATGTATATATATATATATACCAGATCATAATGTTCCTCTTCATTTTGCTGCAACTAACCTTAACAACTACATCTTTGGGGCAGTATAGAGGACCACGAAACTTTGGAAGGGAGGGAAACTTCTAATTAAATCTCCTTTTTTAATTTCTTTTTTTTTAAAGATTTTATTTATTTGAGAGAGAGAGAGTGCATGAACGGGAGGAGGGAGAGGGAGAAGCAGACTCCCCGCTGAGCAGGGAGCCCGATGTGGGGCTCGATCCCAGCACCCTGGGATCATGACCTGAGCAGAAGGCAGATGCTTAACCAACTGGGCCACCCAGGTGCCCCTCCTTTTTAATTTCTCACAGCAGCAGAGCAAAAAGAGTTTCACTGGAACAGAAACAAGTCCATCTTTCAGAGAGGTGGCTCAAAGACACAGTACCAGCATGTGCTATGTCCTGGCTCAGCTCACATTGATCTGGCAGGTGATATGGCGTGGCCACTGATCAATGAGACTGATGTTGGTCTTGGGGGCGGGAGTGGGAACAGGGGCTGAGACACCCCTGCGGGGCCACTCAAGAACTTGTTAGTTAAAATGCAGGTAGGCCTGGGTGAGGGAAACATTTGAGAGCCTTGAGACATCAGCTCTTCTAACTGGTACCTAACTCAAACTTTTTACAGCCTGTATGGTCACACCAAAGGCTATCAGGCAAACCTCAGCCCTGGTTGGGCAAGCCCCCAACCAGAATGACTTCTGGGTTTTAGAAAAGAACGGAAGAGGGCTCATTTGAATAGATGTTATAAGAAGCAAGCTCCTCGATGGAGTACTTGGTGGAATTCCCATCCCACAGGTTGGTCAGTCTCTCTCTCTCTCTTGGTCTCTCTTGCTCTCTTTTCTAAACATTAATTTCTCTCTGGTTTCTGCTGCTTATTTGACTCTTACCTTGTACTACACGTATTTTTTTCCCCTAAGTGTGTGGACAGCCTTCTCAACTAGACCATACCCTTGAGCACAACAGTTACCTGTTGCTGCAAAACAAGTGCCCGTAGTCCTAGTCACTGAGGGCCGAGAATCTGAGAGCAGCTTAGCTGGGTGGGCTACCTCAGGGTCTCTCCCGAGGTTGCATTCAAGCCCTCAGCCAAGATTGCAGGCATCTATCTGAAAGCTTGACTGGAGCCAGAGAATCCACTGCTAAGCTCACTCCTTTGGCTGCGGCAGGAGACTTGTACTCCCTCAGGGCCTCCCTGTTCCTCACTGTGTGGGACGCTCCACAGGGCAACATGGCAGCCAGCTTCCACGAGTGAGTGATCCAAGAGAGAGCAAGGCAGAAGCCAATGTCTTTAATAACATAGACTCCGAGTGACTTCATCACTTCTGCCTTATACTATTTGTCACACACACTCAACCCGAATGCAGCGTGGGAGGGATCCACACAACCATGTGAACACCAGGAGACTGCATTATTGAGGCTCATCTCAGAGGCTGGCTACCGTGATCCTTCTCTGAAGAATGGCTGATTCTGACCTAATAGGTCACAGCAACAGGATGTAGGAAAGAAATGGCCATACTAGCTAACAAAGGCCTGTCTGCCTCCCCGGGAGGTCATCTCCTCAGTGGGAGAGCAGTTCTTGGGACTCCCGAAAGCTGTTTGCGTGGTCATTCTGATTTCCAGGATGCTGGCTCCTTGAGGTGAGCACTGAAAAGTGAAACCCCTCTGGGGATTACTGATCTTCATTATTTTGTGGCTATTCTAGGAAGTTTCTTGATCCTATAAAATGAATAGCAGCTTCCTTCAAGTGAGCACTCAATATGTGAGAAGCAGGCCGGGTGGCCACCGAATATGAGGGCTCAGGAAGCCCACAGCCAGAGTCGCCGCTAACTTGGTAGTTGTGTTGACTCATGCTACTATGACTCGGGCCTCAGTCTCTTCACCTGTCACATGGGGCGAAAGAGAGGACCTGCCTCATTAAGTTGTTGTAAAAGTTAAATGGGAGGGTATATTACAAAAACTGAGAAGAGTTCCTGGCTCACGCAAGTGTTCGATAGATGGTAGTGTTATATATCCATGTGGTGGAGTGCATTTTATTCAATCCCTACTTGGCGAGTGAGGTACTGTTATGATTCCATTTCACAGATGACAAAACTGAATTTGGAAGGAATTCAGTTACGGGCCCAAGGCAACTACCTATGGTAGTAGGGGGACGAGGAGAGATTTGAATCCAGGGGTGTCTGACTCCAGAAGCAGAGTTCATCATGGAGACAGCACCCTGCCTCCTGGGCTGCACTGTAGTGGGCAGGGGACGGTTGGGGTGGAAGAAAGGATGCAGCACCTGCTGTGTCCCTCCCTTCCTTTACTCCTTCACTCATTCATTCATTCATTCAACACATACTAAGCAACATACCTGCAACATGCCAGGTATTGTATGCTGGGAGTAATAATGAGCAATATAGACCTATTCCTGCCCTCAGAGAGCTCACAGAGGGTCAGCAGAGATAGACATCGAGCACACACAAATCTGTTAAGTGCAGAGATTCACTGATGAGCGATTCACTGCTGAAGGCAGGGTGCTATACCAGCGTGGGATCTTTCTTTAGGGGCGGCTTTCAAGCTGAAATCGCAAGGAGGAGGAGTGCCAGGCAGGTGACACCAGGAGAGAAGAGAGTCTGTGAGGCCAGGAGTCCTGTAGATTGTCTGTGGCCCAGAGAGAAGGCATGAGAGGCCGTAGCTCAATGAGAGGAGGATGGGGATGAGGCTTGAGGGGAAGGCATGGGCCGGACAAGGTAGGGCCTTAAGCCCTGTAAGGATTATATTCTTTAAGTGTTTTAAGTAGAGGACAGATATAGGGATAATTTTGGGGTTTCTATGGGTTCATTCTGGCTGAAGAGTGGAGAATGGTTTGGAGGAGCACCATGGGACAAATTGAGAGACCAGCTGGGGTCTTTGGCTTTCTGCTTCTCCAAACCTTTGTCCCCCACAACTTCTCCCCCAGAGAAAAAATTCTTGACATCCAGAATTCATCTTTGGGGTCACGCTGTCTCCACTTCAGATCGTACACATGTTCCCTCAGTTCTGGTTAGCCCCTGGTCTTTTCCGTGTCTCCCCAGCAGGCTGTTCCATCGCCACCTCTCCCCCTCTGACCATCTTCTTCTCCTGTCTCAGCCTCAGCTGCTGCTCTTTTCCTGATGAAAAAGTTTTACAAGGCCATCTTCCTGGCAATTCTTCTCCATTAACATCAGAATTAAGGATCTCAATTTGATTTTTCAGGGGCTAATATTTCATTCTAACATTTCCGGAGTTAAAAGCATTTTAATAAATGCTATTTAATATACCAGTGAAGTCCAAACTATAAAAATGGTTTAGTTTCTTAACATGAGGCTTTTGTTTTTTCATAGGGCAAAAAAGAAAAGCATTCCCAATAAGAATTCCTTGCCTCGACCACGTTTTCATTGTAATCTGTAATTTCGTTAAAATCGTCTCACGCGTTCCACTGTGACATAGTTTGTAAGAGGGGAAATGACAAAGAATTGGTGGGCACAAACCAAATTCAAAGTTGCTTTTAGTGCTGTCCTCCTCCCCTGATCCCAGGAGGGGTTGGCCAGCCCTTTAGGGTAGGGTCATCCATCGTTCTCCACTCAGTGCAAATGTTTCCCCTCATTCCCTGCCTCGTCCTGAGGTGTGGACCGTGACCAAGGTTGGTCTTACTTGATTCTAGAGAGCAATAGAAAAGGGGTTGTCCTCTGGCTTAAGACAAGCATCTCCGACAAATAGGATTTCTTTGACTACATTATATTGAGAAATGAAAATAATGTGTGTTTTATTATTTGATCTGAATATTACATCCCATGGCAAATGTGGGTTTCCTCACCCCAGCAACTATGTCTACTAAAAGCAACATTTCTGATTATCATCCCAATTTGAGGAATTCTGACAAAAGGTCTCCGGAATATTTTTCCAGAGCATTCTCCATCTCTTAGCCCCCTCCCCAGACAGCACTGCCTATCCCCACCTGTATATTGACCCAGGTAAGGGAAGGACTTGATTCTTTCTACAGTAGGCAAATAATCAAGGAAAGACATGGCCATGCATTTCTGCACTGAGACAACTTGTTGGGTGTCCTGCCTGCCACGGCCGGGGTCCACCAAGGCTTTGGACATGTGTCTGCCGCCTGAGCCGCAGATGGTCCAGGTGTGTCTGCAGCTGTACTCGTGACCTCTCTAGATGTCACTGCTCTTTGCCATCTTGGCCCATGGCTCTCACCTTGACCCATCTCTGGTCTTCTGCATTTGGTGTTTGTCCATGAGCTCCCTGTGTTTGAAACTCCCCTGGGGACTTTGGCTTACCTTGGCTAGTCCCTCTGCTGGACACTGGCTGTTTCCCACCAATTCTGGTAAAGGAAACATCTTGCTCTCCCTGGGAATAGAACTTTCTCCTCACTGCCCCCTCCCCCAATCCCCATGCACATTGTGGGCCAGCTGGTCAGTGCTCTCTGCCAAAGGCGGAGTCGGCAACATTTTCGAATATCAGGATTCTTCTGAGCTAATTCTTGTCCCGACAGCCTAGTGCATAAGATTACCCAGGGCATGGCAGCAAGCATCTGTGGTTCGCAAACCGGAGCCTACCTCAAAATCCCCTGGAGGGTCATGAAGACAGATTCCCGGGCCCCACCCCAGAGTTTCTGATTCATTAGGTCCTGGATGGGGCCAAGACTTTGTATTTCTAACCAGGTTCCAAGTGGTGTTCCTGTTCCTGTTCAGGTATTTGGGAGATGAGCAGGCAGCCGGTCAGTGGAGGGGAGAAGGCTGGCCGCAACCCACGCAGACACAACCTGAGCCACGGAACACCTTTCAGAAATCAGCAAAAGCCCAGTTGGGCGGTGGAGGGTGCAGCGTCTCTGGAGAGGAGGCCTAAAATATGCAGCCACCTTGACTGTGTAGCTGGAAGGCCATAGAAAGAACCTCGGTCAGAATCCTGCGTCTGTAACTTCAGGTTCACTTAGCCTCTCTGGAACAGAGAAGAGGGTAAAAGCGGCCACTTCATAAGGTTGTTGTGGGGCTTCGATGAGACATGCCCAGCCCCCAGCTTAGCCTGTGGTGGGCAAGGAGCTCATTAAAGGGTAGCTGTTATTATTAATGGGTCCATAGGGGCCGGTCCCTCAAGTCCCATGCTCTGGTAATGAGTGGTAATGAGGGAGGGGTCCTGGCGGAGGCCTGTCCAACATGGTCTTCCTCATTATTTTTCCACCTCCCAGGGTTTCCATTAGGAGACTCCTGACAGGCCCTAGGAAGAAACAGAAACCAAATGACAGTAACATCTTCACAGTGCTGGGACAAGAAGAGAAAGGAAGTGGGGGAAAGGGACCCATGGCTAACTGCTTGCCCACTATGTACTCAGCACTGTACTATTTGAGGAAAGCATTGTTCCCATTTCACAGGTGATAAAACTGAGGTTAAGGAACTTGCTGTAGGGAGAAGCAGAGCTCTTGGGTTAGCTCTAAGCAACCTCGTCTTAGAGATGAGAAAACCAGAGAGGTTAGGTAACTTGCTCAAGGACACACAGCTGGTTTAGTGGCTGGCTTAGGAGAAGTTTCAACTCCAAGTCCCAGCCTCTAAAAACTGGACTTGTCACACTATATCAGACCTTCCTCCTCAATTTACCTGAACAGTTCACCCAGGAGAAAAAGTCTGAAAGCATTTGAGCTCTAAATAACATTTTTGCTTTTGTTGTTACTGTTGTTTTAAACAAATTGAAGCCTGTGTTGGTTTCTCCTTTTAGGAGACAAACCATTGTTCCTCAAGGAAGATTGGGAGAATCTCTTGTGATGACAGGCTTTGAAGTGTAACACCATTATTCCAGTGGTCATGCTACATCTGAGGAAGTATTTATTACGGACCAGGGACCCTTGCCCAAGGCAGCTGTCACTTTGGATAAATTTGGATCTCGAAAGTTTTGTGAGAGTTCATTTTTGTAAACCAAATAATGCATGATACATGTCAGCTCCATCTCTGTTGCAGTTCCAGAAGCCAGTGGAGGATTTTCAAGTCATCGATAGTTAGGAAAGAGATCCTGGCTCTGAAAAATTAGAACTGGCACTCACTGAGCAGAATTAGGCTCACAGTTAATATGAAGAAGTCTGTCTTCTTGATTTCCCCTCTAGCTTAATCACCAGCCCCCTACACACACACACACACACACACACACACACACACACACACACACCATCTCCTCTCTCATTCTTTACATTCAGAGTAGAGTACAAAGGATATGGTTTCTGAATAAGTAAGTTAGTCATTGAAGTAGGATAATTGAAGTGTGGTCTCATGCTATTATTTGGGTATTTCATTAAAAAATCTAGTAGTAGAATGTCCTAACTAATTAAAAACCCATCACAATCTAATTTCACTTCTGACTCTGAGAGCCATTGCACACATATTCCTTGTGCATTTTCTCTGTGGCGGACATAAATACCTGGGATTATATCAGGGAACAAAACAGACTCCTCCCCACCTCATCTTAGCAATGACAAGACAGACAGTACACAATGGACTTCATAAATAAGTATATTTATAAGGTGATAAATGCTGAAGAGAAAGAAAAAAGTAGAGCAGGAAGGGGGTTAGGGAAGGCAATGTTGAGAGTGTGTGTGTGTTGCGGGGGGAGTACTTTTAAATAAGGTGCCCTGGATAGGCCTCACTGGGAGGAGATATTTGAGTGTGAACTTGAAGGAGGTGACAAGGTGAGCCATGTGGAGATCTGAAATGAAGAGGGGGGCAGATTTTCTCTCAGGGATTTCTGGAATAACTGTAGAAGTAGCATTGGAATGAGGATTCGTACTCATGAAAACATCTAGATGTTCTCCTGTTTTCTTGGTAGGTTTTGCTTCAATATGTCAGCTGCTCATATTGAATGGGATCTAGAAACACATCCTTTCTGAGGTGACCTGTGCCCTCCTCCCTCAGGGACAGACTTGGATGCACTGTCCTGATGTGACTTTGGATGGCACTGGTTTGCACAAAGGGCAGAGCGGGGTGCAGGAGAGGCTGCTGCTGGATTTGTTTTCTGCCGGCTGGAAGCTGTTTGGTTTTTTTTTGCCAGAGCACACAACCTCTTGTCACCAGTGACAAGGACTGGGGGCAAGGGCAGCAAACAGAAGCACTCCTGTGGATCTAGGGGGCATGAGATGAACACAGTGGAGGAACTATATGAGGGAAGTATGAAAAACAAGCCAACAAACATCCAATGGAAGATATCCTTCTCCCACTCTACTCATTTGGAGCCTTAGATTCAGCAATGGTTGGGCTTCATGTGGTCTTCTGTGCTGAAGAGGGAGGACACAACAACCAATGTTTGTTTTGTGTAAGAGGAATCACTTTGTGCCTCTGATGTTGAGATCACACAGGTCCCCGGGCCCTGCCTCCTCCTGGGTCAGGTTGGCTGCCAGGCCATGTACTACCCACGGGAAATCAGCCCCTGGGAAGAGCTGCTCTCCATGGTACCATTCGGTCATGGCTGTCCTGCCCGGGTATGGAAATTCAGGGTGTAGGCACCAAGGTTTTATCATGAGCCTATTTTGCTGTATGGCTGTAGAGCAGCCCACCCCACATCTTGCATTATTCACAACTTGCCACAGCACCCACAGACCCCAGTGTGGTTGACAGAAAGGAGAAAGGAAACTCTATGTGGTGTCATCAATGTCTGTGCCTACCCTCAGGCTGTGGAAACCAGGAGATGCTCTGTCAAGTCCCAAGTACCATGCTCTTTAATATCACCACAGATGGAAAAACGGATCCCCATAGCTTGGCTCCCTGCTGTGCCTAACTTGAAAGATATGCTTTAAAAAATTCCTGGGGTGACTGAAAAAAGCCAGTTGATGCCTCACATTCCCTTAGAAGAATTGTAGTCAGTGGAATCGTATAGGGAGTTCTTTAGAAACATTACAGTGATGCATGAAACAGGAAATGCACGTTGTTCACATCAAAGATATTCAAAATGCAGGTTTGACAGTAATGGAAGTCCTTTCTCTTTTGATTTTCAATTCCAAGTTTAATTACTGCCCAGAGAGATATTCCTGAAAAGTTGTGAGTATGAAGAGTTCTTATACATGCCTTGCTTTTACTGTTTTGACTTACAAAGTCAGCACTACCCTTTGATCCAGGCAAGCTGGTCCTGCCCGTGGTGTCTGGAAACGACAGTGTTGTAGGGCGGGCACCCTGAACCTGGTTGGAGACTGTGTGGGCCCCAGTCCTCATTTCTTCCTTTTGGGACAATGTCCAACCCACTGTGTTCCATCATCTACATGGGGTTGACTAGATGTCCCTGAGCTCTGGGACTTGCACATAGGATCATCCAGGAGGGTTACCTGGCAAGCAGTTCATTCTGGCTGCCCTATACGAAACTTCTTTCATGGGATCTCATGAAATTGGGCAGGCAAATGATGCTAATGAGCTGATAGTGAGTGACTCAAATGGTCGATACACATAAAGGCCCCACTAAAAAATAAATTGTTGGCCTTGCAGTGCCCCCAGCCCTTGGTAGGTGTGCATAGAGTAAAATTTCCGCTAATACTAAATTTTGATAATTTGGCCAGAAGATGATTTGACATTTTATTTTTTACCATTAAATGTCAAAGTGGTTTGTTAAGCAAACCAGGTATATAAACACAATATAAACACACTGGTTGAAATATTTAAGAGAAAAAAATTACTTCAAGCATCTTTGAAGTTCCTCTTTACAAATGATTGATCTGAATTTTAAAGTGTTCTTGTCAATTAATTAAAACATATTATAAGAACCTCGGTACTTAATTGTATGTATTCACAAGTATTAAATGCATCTTAAAAATAATCCCTCTGGACTTTCCAGAACTTTGGGTTGCCATTGCCAAACAGATAGGTTAGTGGAATTGTTTTGTATTTTGAGTGATCCTCTCTCTTCAATTCTGAGTGTTATTCAGATAGTTACTGGTGTTTTAAAAATTATGCATTTGGTTAATTTCCTTCTCTTCCTGTTGCCCCTCACCTTTCAGAAAAGCAGCATGGAATACTGGTGAACACCCACTGGACAGGGTTAGAATATGCAAATTCACCTTCTGACTCCTAAGCAAGACTCTCTATTTCTCTGTTCTTTGGTTTCCTCATCTGTATAATGAATGACATTAGATTAGGTTCATGGTTTTTTAAAACATTTTAGTCATATAATCTTGTCTTCAAACCAGACCTTACACATGGAAGCCTGGTACAGAGAACAGACAGAGTGATGTGTTTTGTTTTTGTTTTGCTTGAGCTGCTCTTTTTGAAGTAGGGGTTGAAAATTCAGTACGGTGGCCACTGAGGCGTCTCCGCAGAACACCCCCATGGCCCCGTGGAACCCAGTTTAAAAAAACCACTGGACTAAATAAGATCTCTCTCTCTCAATACCCCTTATGGACTTAAAGCTACTGATGGAGGGAATTCTGTGGTGAAGAATCCTTGCTGATACAAGAAATTGCTTCATGGGGCATTATTATAAATTCAGCTTGTTTTTTTTAAAGATTTCATTTATTTATTTGACAGAGTGACCTACAGCAAGAGAGGGAACACAAGCAGGGTGAGTGGGAGAGGGAGAAGCAGGCTTCCCACCGAGCAGGGAGCCCGATGCGGGCTTGATCCTAGGACCCTGGGATCATGACCTGAGCCGAAGGCAGACGCTTAATGACTAAGCCACCCAGGCGCCCCATAAATTCAGCTTTTTATATTTTGAGTTTCTTTAAAATAAAACACGCTTCATGTAATTTTTATTATGACATCTTGGTCTGTAGTCTTAACTAGATCATGTTTACAGCGAATAAAATGACATTAATGCTTGTAATGAAACAGCTTAGTTGGAAGAAATCGGCATAGTGAAAATTCCTAAATCCAGCTCTGGAGTGAGGGCCCATGGCTGCTGGGCACCACCCCGTAGCTGGTACTTTCCAGGGAAAGGCTTGGGTGCTTGGTGGGGGTGGAGCAAAGAGGAACCATCTTGTCCCACTTGCCCTAAAAGGATCGGGCTGGGGAAAGTCTCAGACAGATTCAAATTGCTTCTGGAAGTGTGAAAGCAGTTAGGAGGTATCAGAAAAAGCAAGTGCACAGATATAGATCTGAGAAGTGAACAAAAGCTTCTTGGTAGATTTCTTTCTTATTTGGCCTTAGAGACAGGGATGAGGTAGAAGTGGTGTCAGAAATGGGTGTACATAAATGACAGTCTGGGGGTGGAAAGGACTCAAGGGTTCGTTGTATTACAAGATGATGGCATTAGAGAGGAAAAAGAGAAATAAAGTGGGCAATAAAAAGAAATGGGGCTCTTGAGCCTCATATCTATCTTAGGATATACATAACATAGATAATATATTTCACAGCAGCCTTGCAAAATATGTATTCGTAGTTTTACACTACAAAAATGGAAATAAGCCCAGCATCATGCTTGGTACACAGTCAGATGTCAATATATGTCTTCTGATTTCATTAGAAATAAGCCATTTTCTTAGACTAGAGAAGGAGAGGTGGCCATGGGCTATCCACTCTCATAGGTGGCTCCCGGGCCCCAGTCCCATCTTCTTCTTGGGCTCTATAAACCCCACTCAACACCGGTCAAATCTGACCATCCAATCTACTGCTTGGCCAGATTCTGACTTCCCAGATCCTACTTCCCAAGGTCAGCCAGACCAGCCACATGGGTGGACCAAATCCTTAGAAGGACTGGTGAGCTTTGGGGGCCCGAGTCTCCCTCAGAGTATGAATCTTCTTAGCCAAGAAGTCTGTGCTGTCTCTAAGAGGGCTCTTGCTCTCCAACACACAAGTGCTCCCAGGATCAAGGTTTAGTCATGTTTCCTGTCTCAAGGCAGGATACCCAGGGAACATGGGGCCATGTGAATGGTTGAGCAGCAGTCCCAAGTGGGTGGGCGTCTGAGCTGATGAGGAGGCAAACCAGGCAGTTTGCTTTCTCCTGGGCTGGCTTTAAAGGGAGCCATGTTACAAAATCACCACTGTAGCAGGACATACAGGCTCTTTGGGACAGAAATGTTGTTTTCCCATGGGTTTTCACTGAGTCAAAACGTAAAGATTAGGTGGGCTTTTAGAGGTCTTAAATGTGTGCCTGGATATTTGAGAGTTGGATGGGGCCAGTTAGATTCTAGATTCTGGGAAGAATCCAGAAAGGAGATAGAAAGTCCTTCCATTACCAGTTGTAACCAGGCTATAACAAGGAAGTTCAGGAGAAAAGAAATTTGAGGCACAGGTACAACACTAAGCCATATGGATACAACAGGGTGTTCCCCTCAAACCAGGAGAAATTCTGATTGAGCAGTACCAGGCCTTCCCTGTTTACACAAGCAGGAATTGACTGGGTGAAGATGCTTCAAAGGATTAAAAGCCACTCAGATCTGAAGTTGTCCTCGGGGTGGACATGGCCCCAGTTTGCTGGGCTCCTCAGCCCTGGGAGGACACTGCCAGGATGTGAAGATCAGTGGTGGGAGGAGGGCTTTGTGCCTGCCTTCTCTGAGGTAGCAGAGACCCCTCCAGCCCAAACACCGGCTGAGGCGAGGGCCCTTGACAGGAGCACCATGTTGCTGGTGGGTCCCCTGCAGCAATGAGCTCAGAGCTTGATTTGTTCAAGCTGCACTCTTATCCATCCTTATCACTCACCGTGCTGGAATATACGTCCCCAGCTCCTTCAGAACTGACTGTTCATTTCCTTTTGATGTAAGACACGGATTCTCACCTTGGGGCTTGTTATGGACTGAATTATTTCCCGCCCTCCAATTCATATGTTGGAGCCCTAATCCGCTATGTGACTGTATTGGGAGATAGGGCCTTTAAGGAGGCAATTGGGGTTAGATGAGGCTGTTAGGGTGGGACTCTAATCCTGTAGAGCAGGTGCCCTTATAAGAAGAGAAAGAGGCATCAGATGTCCCCTCACAGCCCCTCCCCACCAAAGGCCACGTATGGACACAGTCAGAAGGCAGCTATCTGCAAGTCAAGGAGAGGGGCCTCAGGAGAAACCAGCCCTGCTGACACCTTGATCTGAGACATCCAGCCTCCAGAACTATGAGAAAAATAATTCTGTTGTTTAAGCCACCAGCCTGCGGTACTTGGTTATGGCAGCCTGCACAAATTGATATAGGGCCTTGGGTCCGGCTGCCCCCTCCTTGACTTACTTTTTCCCTCAAGCCTGACCACTTTGGTCTTCTATGAGAGGGTATTACTATAGGTGGCCTCATGTTCCTTGTCTAGTCCCACACCCCTTTCCCTCCCAAAACTGTGGATCGTTCACAGCACCTAGGTCATCACAGATGGGTGATAGGTTCAAGACTTCGCAGGTGGCATTTGATGACCTGAGCTCCATAACTTCTCCAGCTTTCTCATGAGAACCACAATTAATCATCTAGATCATAGCAGGTGTTTTCCAGAGCACGTTTACAGCCACACACTCCTGTGATACCTAAAACCGATGGGCAAGTTAGGGATCACAGGTTTCCTTCCTCATATGGTCCTTACAATTTGGCCTTTAATAACTGTGCTCTGAACTAGTTTTTTAAGGTTTTGTCTTCTCAACTGGACTGTGAGATCCCTGGAGAGGTGAGGGGGCAGAAACCTTGAGTATTTTTGCTGATTGTATTCAGTATGAACATGGTGGTATTAATGAGCCTTCCCAATTTGGCCCCCCAAAAGAGCCAACCTCAATAAGGAGAAGGAAATTAACTTTTCCAGATGAATGGCTGGTTTTAAATCTTCTCCTTCTTGGAATGTTATTTCTAAGTGGTATATTCATATTTAATATTGTGTGCAAAACATATTTAATCATGAGAGAACAAAAAGAAATTAGGATTTGATGCAGAATAATGAAAGCTTGCAAATGTTTTTAAAATATAACAAATATCTCATTTTTAAAAGTCTCTCATTCCACAATAACAGTATTTTTCATGGCCAATTTGCTTAAGCTTAAGTTTGTGATAATTTTCTTGTGTTGGTTGGAGAGTGCTCCTTTGAGGATTTTCTTATATTTAAGTTTTAAGCAGTTTTTAAATTACAAAAGTAATATATGCTAGAAATCATAAGAGCGGTTGTCTAGAGGGAGAAAATCGATTGGAAGGAGGCATGAAGGAACTAGATTGTAGAGTAGCTTTCCCACAAACAGTAGCTTTCCCACAAACTGATCATAACTCTATTTAATATTTTCCAAGCCGATATTTCTTAGCTTACTGATGAGATAGATAATTTTTCATCTGTTTAATCATTACTTAGTTTTTTTCCTTCCAATAAATTGCTTTTTAAAATCCTTAGACTTTTTATTATAATTTCCCATTTTCTTTTATTGATTTGTAAAAACTCTTTCCAGAGTGCAAATACATCTTTTTGTTCCCTATATATGGCTACTTTGTCATTTTTCTATGAATTTTGGGTAATTCAGTCACACACTGCCAACCCCTTTCTCCATCTCTGGAGACTGTAAAGAGAAATCCTGGTTTTCTTTGTATCTGGGAATGGCCTTGTGGCACACATCTAGACACTAAGACATAAGCAGAGGTCAGACAGAGGGAGTTCTGAGACTCTTTTTGCTTCTTATAAAAACAAGCAAGCAAACAAAACAACAGCAACAATGAAAAATACTCCAGTTATGGCTCGTGGTGCTCCTTCCCATTTATTCTTGCCTTGAATGTGGATTTAATGGTTAGAGCTTTGGCAGCCATTTTGCAAAATGAGATGACCACTAGCAGCATGAAAAGCCCACTCTTAAAGGATGGTGGAGACACAAATGGAAAGAGTATAGGTCACTGACGATATCAGTGAATTACTATACCAAACTTGGGACCACATTCCCCCAACTTTTTGTTATGTGAGATACTGAAATATCTTTACTACTTAAACCACTGGTTGTCCAGGAACTGCTACTTGTAGCCAAAAGTGAGTTTGTATTTTGTGTCATGGTTATATTTAGGGTGGAGGGGGATAATTGGCATATATGACTTTGAGAATTTTATGTAGCTAATGTGTTAATCTTATCTCTGTGGCTTATGACAGGGACAGTTGCTTTGAAGCTTACTAATTTTACATTTATTAGTCCATCTGAGATTTATTTTAATGTATGAGGAAAGAATCTAACTTAATTTTTTCCCAATGGGTTGACCATTTGTTTCCACCCTACTGAGATGTTGTCAATTTCATGTATTATTCACCTATATTTAGGTCTGAATCTGGCACTGCTTCATTTCAAGACCAGGCTATTTTCTTTATTACAAACACATAATTCAAGACTGTACTCTCATTGCCTCTCAAACAAACAAACAAAAACAAACAAAACGCTTAGCAGTTACAGTGCATTTAACTTTCAAGATGAACTTTACAAGTGATTTAGTTAATTTTCTCCAAATCACTCTTCTTCTCATCATAAAAAACAAAACAAAAACAAAAAGCAAAGATAAAAACAAGCAAAAAAAAAAACCTTTAAAATTTTGAGATTTTGACTAGAATTAAAATTATAGATTTACTTGGAAGAGTTGATATATTTGCAGTCTTTGTTTCTAGAAATATTTTACCCCTCCATTTATTCAAGTCTTTAGTTTTTAAATCTCTAAGTTAATTCCTGCAGTTTTCTTCACACTTAATATTTTGGTTGGTACTTTGAATGTACTTTCTCTCATATATTTTATAACTGGTTATTGTTGGTCCATAAGAGAAACATTGAAGTCCTTTGTAAGTTCAGATAGTTTCTAAGTTGATTCCCTTAGGTTATCCAGCATTTACTCATGTCATCTGAATATAATGCTGCATTTACCTTTTCTCCTCCAGCATTAACTTCTCATTTGCTTTTCCTACCTTTAGGCATTGCTTAAGACATTTAGGACAATGCTTAATCATAACATTGGTAGTAGGCATCTTCTTTATGGTTGCAGGATCTTCCAAAGATAAAATTTATCAGGGATAATATATGTAAAGTTGGGAAAAGATGAGGTAATAAATCCAAGCATTTGGGGGTTATAACTGAATTAAATACATTTTTTTCTCTTAATGTAAATATTAGCAAATTACCATATGATTTGTCAGGGGAAAGTTTGTCTCTCTTATCTTAGAGAGTCAATTTTTTGTTTTAAAAACTTCAAGAGCATTTAAAATTTATGGAAAAACTGTGAGCCACTATTTTAGAAAAAAATTAAATGTAAACTAATTTAAGTCTTGAATTTAAATCTTATCACATATCATATTAATCTTATTTCTTGATTTTGTAAGATAACAAAATGTGCTTTTATCTTGATGTGTCATTTAAACTAAAATTTACTTTGCTCTTCTAAGAAACATCATTATGTAGGGAAAAAATATTAAGCAGAAAGAAAAGAACATGGATTCTACTTTTTCTGCTAATTAACAGCTGTGCAATTTTGGTTATTGTCTTTTTACCCCATCTATAAAAATGGTATTAATAATGTTTAGCTGATCTATTCTATGTTTTGGTAAGAATTTAATAAATGTCTATGAAAGTTTTTATTAAACTGGAAAGTCCCATGACCATTTAAAGGATTATAATTGTACTGAATTGCTTTGATTATACTTTGGAAAGCCTTTAGCACAAAAGGGGGCAGTTGGTAGAAATAGTGTAGAATTTTGAATTCAGTGCAAGAGTAATAAAACATTCATCACAATTTCATTCAAGACTTGAAATCCTTATCCCTGTTTTGGAGGGGAGGGGTGGTGTAGAGGGATCCTTCATATCCTGAGCCTCTGGATAAAGGAAGAAAGATATGTACTGATTCAACTGTTATTTGAATAATCTTAGATATTCTTCCTTTTGATTTTACTATTCACATATAGTTGTCTTTTAAACTTCTCATTATGTTACCAAAGAAGTACAATACAGGATAGGAGAATTAATTCTCATGAACTCACTAGCTTTAATAATGACTACCTCATAAGCAATACTGTTTAATTTTTAGCATCCCTACACACCCCCTCCTATACTAATTTGAAGCAAATCCTAGAAACCTCATCACTAATCTCTAAATGTTTCAATATGTATCTCTAAAAGAGTAAGATTCTGGGGCACCTGGGTGGCTCAGTGGGTTAAGTGTCCGACTCTTGGTTTTGGCTCAGGTCATGATCTCACCATCATGGGATTGAGCCCCAAGTTGGGCTCGGTGCTCAGTGTGGAGTCTGCTTCGGATTCTTTCTCCTTCTCCCTCCCCCTCTGCTACTCCCCGCTCTCACTCTCTCTCTCTAAAATAAATAAATAAAATCTTAAAAAAATAGTAAGATTCTTTTCTCCCCACATAATTGCAATACCATTATCATACCTTTAAACAATCAACAATAGTTCCTCAAAAAATAAAATATTCAGTCACATTCAAATTTCCAATTGACTCATAAATGTCACAATTTTTTTCCCTTTTATGGTTTATTTGCTTTAATCAAGATCTACATGAGATCCATGTCTGCGATTCCTCATCATGTATCTTTCGTCTCTGCCAGTCTAAAGGCTCCTCTTACATTTTATGTGTGGTGGAAACTGGGTTGCTGTCTTATGGTTTCCCCAGACTAGTTTGCTGATGGCATCCTCATGGTGTAGATGAACATGTTGCTCAGTCCTCTGTATTTCCTCTCAATTGATCAGTCAGGTTCCTTTTTTAGCAGAAGGTGGGGGTAGGGTGATTATTTCCTAGGCAGTGGTGAGTTGTTCCATCAAGAAATACCTTATTATTCTTTCTCTCCCACAGCAGTGGTTGTTGAAGCTCAATGCAGGCATCCATTAGTTTGTTACAAGTTGCAAAATAGTGCCACTCTATCATGCCTTCTTCACTTATTACTAGAACACTTCTGTAAAGAAAAACTTCCCCTCATCTATTTGTTTATTGATAGTACAGTTTGTATAGAAAAGTGAATAAATGTTAGATTCTTTTTCTTTATGTATCCATTAAAAAAAACAAGTTGGTTTAAGCATCTCCCAGTAGTGGTTAGTTTTTGTTTGTTTTTAACAATTATGAACTCAGGATGTAATTAAACTGTATGTGTTTTGATACCTTTGACCTATTGATATTCCAACTGCCCCGTCTTCTTCTGCCAACGGGAGGCTCTTCGGGTTGGTTCATGAATCCTAGTGGCCTTTAACAATGTCCTAGCTGATGTGGGAAACAAAGGCAGAAGAGAAATTATTACATTTCCTTACTACCTAGGGCCCATTGATAAGTCCTTAAAACAGGCAGAGTGACATTCTTCTAGGAACTCAACTGCCTCCATGTTAATACTTTGCTAAGGGTAAAAGCCAATCTTAGCCCAACTCCCAGGACCCTGTGAGTATACTTTAACATATAAAAATTCCTTTAGAAATTTCCTTTATCTCTAACACCCCCAGATACATGTTGGCAGTCATCCATCAAGCATATGGCCCACTGATATACATCTGAAGGGTTTCATGACTATGGTTTTATTAGACAGTCATAAATGAACTTTTCCCAACAATAGCTAGCCCCCCCAAGGGAAACCTTGCTTCCAAAATTCTTTAGAGACTTTCTCTATCCCAAACCCCCTCCCAACTTGAAAGTATATAATGGGCCACTCCTTATGACCCCAGTGCAGTTCTTTCTGCCCTTGGGTCCTGTCCCCATGCTTTAATAAAAACCACCTTTTTGAACCAATCGTCTTTCCTACATCACTAACTATCCGAGGGAACAAGATAGTCGAGGCTCATTGTCTACATTCTCCACTGCAGACCTAGAGTCATCCATTTCTCCAAGGAGCCCTGTGAATTTTCATATTGTTTGTTTTGTGGAGAATAGTATTTCAAGACCATAATCTGGGCGCCAAGAGGTACTCATTGCTACTAGGCTGGACATTATTTCCAGAACATTTCAGCAGACAAAACTAGAAAATATAGGTATTCTAAAAGATCATTTTAAAATGTATCATTTTCAAATTATTAATCACAAAGCAAGTTAAGGCAAAGATTAGAAGCCATCCTCAATGATGTGGTTATGTACTGAATCTTGCGGGGGCTTGTTTGCAAAACCAGAACAAACAAAACGGTGACAACTCTCTTGGCCCGGAGCAACAAACTTGTAGCATTGTCTTTAAAAAATTGTAACAGATATTATAGAGGGCCTTGATTCTGTCGCTATAGAAATGTTTCCAGTTTTAGTTTTAGAAGTCCCTGTCCTATTTGTCTCTCAGAATAAAAAAGGATATAGATTCACACTCTTTCTACCCATGTGTTAAAATTAAGTTACTGTGTTTGTTCAAAGAGAGAGCACAGCAAAGTACATAAAAGAAAATGAGCTTTTGCTACTAAAAGGTTTTCCCATGCTAATGAACAAGGTGGTGAAATAAAAAAGGAATGATCTTGGCTTTATTGAAAATAACATTGCCAGGCACTTGGAAGTCATAGAGCTTTGTGTATGCAAATATATTTTTACTAACTTGTTTTGCTCTATTAAATAGTCACTTTTGCTTTCCTATTCATGAAGCAAAAGACTGGTGATGACTACTCACTGTAAACCTTTTTGATTGTGTTTGTGTGGTATGATAGCACAAACAAAAGAAAAAGAAATTCAGGTGCCAACAAGTCCTTACTTATACCAGAGGTCGAATATTGTATTTAACGGGTTTTTCGGAAACACTGGCTCTGATTTGAATGACCCCCTGGAAACGACCCTCAAAGATAATTTCATCATTTTGATCATCTCCCTCTAGCCTGGAAGGACTGTGTATGAGTTTGACATTCCAGAAAAATCAGTCAATTTATTGTGGTTCTGAATTTTGGTTTTTCTCTGACATCAGAGTACTTTCTCATCTACCAAAATGAATTTTTCTAAATTTTTTTCTAAATTTTCTAAATTTTTGTCAACACGAGGGAGGTTGGTAAAGGCTATAATTATGCTCTAGACCGAATCAGACCTCTTATAGAAAATTTATAATTTAGGGGCGCTTGGGTGGTTTAGTCCATTAAGTGTCTGACTTTTGATTTTTGGCTCAGATCATGATCTCAGGGTTGTGAGATCAAGCCCTGCATCAGGCTCTGCGCTGGGTGTGGAGCCTGCTTAAGATTCTCTCTCTCCCTCTGCCCCTCCACTGTTCGTGCATGCCTACATGCTCTCTCTCTTTCTCTCTCTCTCAAATAAATAAATAAAAGAGCTTTAGGAAAATTTACAATTTATAATTATATTTATTATTTTGTTTTGTTTCCTCAATTTTATTTCTGTTAATAAAAAGTATAACTCTTAAAGTTGATGGTGTAATATCTATTTTTTTTCTCTAATTCATTCATTCATTCACTGAGATTAGAATAATAAAAAGCATAGATTCGGCTGGTAAAAAGCTTTAGTTACCAGAAAGCCCCTTTTCTCACATTATTAGTGATTTTTTTCCTTCTAACGTCTGTGTGTCTCTGTGAAAATCACTGGCTTTAGGTGAATTAATGGTCAACTAAATGACTACAAAAATTAATTTGCCTTTTACTTTGGCTGACAGATGAGAGATGCGGCTTTCAGTTTTAGCTGGGGGACCCTGGGACATGTTGTTTCATCTCTCTCAGGGCTAAGAGTCCACATCTATGACATGATGGGCTGGGCCAACCGGCCAGTGATTCTGTGTCTGGCACAGAAGCCTGGAGGCTGGTTTTTGACAAGAGTAGACACCCAACATTCCTTGCTTCTGGTCTCCTGCCCAAGATAGTTCACTAGGACGCTGGGGCTTCTGTCTACGAAACCTTCTAACTTACGGAGTTTCCAGTGAGGCCCCAAAGTTTAAGGAGGGATGGGAGATGTTATTACCAAATCAAGACTGTGCGTGAGATGAAGGGGAAGCCACTGTGGTCGTCTGTCCACTATCTCTGGCTCAACTTCTGGCTGGAGTGTGCTCACAGGAAAGAGAGCCCATGGGCCACACAGCAAGTGTACGTGTGTCGGGGAAAGTGATCAGGCCTGAGGCGGGCCCGGGGTCAGCACCAACTATGGGGTCAATCCCCCTCCCCCATACACACAGGCACCTGCACACACAGTCCCTCAGTGGACACCTGTAGGGTTTATGCACAGGAAGGTTCCAGTCACATGTCCTGAAGTGTAACATAGGTGGAGGGCAGAATCAGCACTGCAGATGAGGAAAGGCAAAGAAGTGGTAACCACCGGGGCTTCTTTTCCTAGAAATGGGTGTGAAGGTCTGAGATGGCCCCACAGGCTGGATTTAGAGAACACAGAACCAGAGGGGACCTAAGGAATTCTATGGTTCCACTTCTTCATTTTCCAGATGGAGACTTTGAGGCTGAGTGGTTACACGGCGTACCTGGCCAGTGAGCGTCAAATCTCAGGTGAGGGCTCAGAGATGCTGATGCCCAGGTCCGGGGCCACCTTGCTGCCTGGCTCCGTCCAATGTAGGGCTGAAGCCGCTCTGTACACACAGGGACATGTCAGAGGGAAAGGGGAGGAGAGACATCCACAGGCTCTTCCTTTTTGTTTCTTCAGCCTCTTTTTCTTCTTTCTATTTTGTAGTCCTAGAGGGCGATGCATTAGTTTTCCCCATACATTCTTTGAATGTATTCTTCTGTGATCTGAAGAATTTTTTAATGCCCTGAAGTGAAAAAATTTTCTTAATTTTATACTGTTCTCCACCAGACTTAGATCTAAGACTATTAATTTAATCTCTGGCTCGTAGAGGTAATGTTGAAAGAAATCCTTTTACAGATATTCATTGGAGAACATCCACTCATTCAATACTTGTGCCAGGCACTGTTTTAGCCTCTGGGACTCATCATGAATAAAACAGATCCAAACCCCAAGCTCGTGGAATTAACATTCTAGCACAGGGATTTAGGGCCATAAACAGTAAATATAATAAAGAAATAAATTATGTTGGCTTTTAGAATAGTGCTTCTCAAACTCTAATGTGTCTATAGCTCTCCTGGGACCTTATTAAATGCAGACTCTGATTCTGTGGTCTGGGCTGGGGCCTGAGGTTCTGCGTCTCTAACAAGCTCCCAGGGGATGCTAAAAGCATGCTTTTAATAACCAAGTGTTTGAAAGTGTATGCAATATGTGAGGGGGATTGCAAGGGATAAGAGTGGCCTTGCTTTACATGCGGCTGGTCAGTGGAGGCTTCCCTGAGAAGTGACATTTGAGCAGATTCGGAGAAGATGAGACCCCGAGATGAAGACATGCCTGATGTGTGGGAGAAAAGGCAAGGAGGTGTGGGCAGCAGAGCGGGGAGTGAGGGGGAGGAGGAGGTAGGCGAGAGCAAGCAGCAGTGAGAAGTGGCAGGACACCAGATCATGTGACACTCAGAGTCCAAGGCAGAACCTGTGATTTTACTCTGATGGCGATGAGGAGCCAGAGAAGACTCAGCAGAGAGTCACCTGACCTGACTTCCATTTTACCAGCATCCCTCTGATGATTTGTTAAACATAGTCTGATTGGGGCAAGGGTGGGATGAAGACCAGTTAGAAGTCAGGACGGACATTGGTTCTGGCCCTTATTCTTGGGTGGACTGTTTTGTCTGCTTGTTTTCTCTCTCTGTGCTCACTCATCTGACAAGGCTGGGCAGTAGGGGTTACCCCATCTTGTCCCCTTCCCCCGGCTCCCAGGGCATGGGATATTGGAGAGGGAGGAACAGTGGTGTCATGGAACCAGCAAGCATCTTGGACTCGGTTCTGGCGTCAAGCTGCTTCTGCCCTTCCTGGGGGGCAGCTCTGTGTAGCCCTATCCCAGGTGGAGGCAGCCCGTTAGCCTTCTTCACGGGAAGACTCTGCTCAGCCTTCCGTTGTCCGTAGTATGCCTGGCTCCATTCCCATTCCTTGAACGAAGCATTCTGATCAGTGTTATGCTGCCTGAATGGGGCTCCCAACAACCTTCACCTGCTTCGGGGTTCAGAGCCCAGCAGGCCGGCCTGTGGCCCCACTAACTGGTTCTGTTTTTGTTGTTTCTGGTCAGGGGAAATGTTTTCTTGATTTTGAGGACTCCTGTGTCCTTGTAACTTCCTTGGTTTCACTTTGTCTGCTGTACTTGTGTGTTTGGAGCGTAGGAGGTGCAGCTTACAACACCTTTTGGACTTGCCATCTCCCTATCCCAGTCTACTTTTAAACAGATTTAATCTTTCCACCACTGTGATTTGTATTCGGCCAAAATCTGCAATTCTGCAATTGCCACCCACCTGCCCTCACTGTGCGTCCCAGAGCCACCTAAACATCTTGAAACCCGAAAGAAAGGCGCTCATGTGAAACATTTAACATAATTTTCACCAGTCAGTTCATAGACTCACAGACTGTTAGGGCCGGAAGGATCTGAAAAGTCAGCTGTTTAGAACCTCATTTCATTGACAAGGCATCGGAGAGGGGGAGCAGCTTTTCCAAGGTCACACAAGCGGTTGGTGGCAGAACCAGGACGATAACCTGCATCCATCGCTTTGCCCATCACTCCATAGCCAGACGGACACTGACTCCGCTAGGAGGGCCGGTGCGATGAGTCACAAGCACCACAAATTAAAACCATGTGAGTCCTGTGCCTCGTCATACAGTGTCCCTGCTGTTCCACCGTTTTAAAACTCTTTGCCACAAAGGTCACTTGTCCTGTAAACTGATGATTCATCCCGTTGGTGTTGTCAGTGAAAAAAATATTCTTATTTAAAAGAAATTAGAGCTTTGTTTGGAAATCAACTTACAAAATAATAGTTGGGAAATTTCAAGTTAGGAAGCATATGTGAAGATAGTTAATTGCTCCTTGAATTGGATGAAGTAGTTTGGAACATATTTGCCAGAATAAAACTGCTAATGTCTGCAAATTTCATGTTTCCAACTGATATGTAGACATTAATGTAACTCCACAAATTGTGCTATGTAAGGAAGCATCCTTTATTATTGAACATAAAGATTATTAACACATATATCTTACATTTGTGCAGCACTTTAATCCTTTCAGACCAGTTTTAATTATGTTTTTCTCCTCCTCTTTAGCCTTATAAAATCCCCTGGGATAGATAATGTTTTTTTTTATTATCCCCTTTTAAAGATGAGAAAATTAAGGCGTGGAAAGAATATGTAACTCAATTAAGCTCATGTATCTACTTAGTGGCAGGGTCAGGACTTATCTCCTACCCGTGCTGTCTTTCCAGAAGACACAAGTTACACAAGATCGGTTCTTGTTGGACCAATTTCAGTGTTCTGTGTGTCTGACGCTGACATAAAAAAAAAATGTCGTGTAAGAATATGAACACCTGCTTGGTGATTATGAGTTATAACAGAATAGTTTTAGCTCCCTTATCACCTTCCTGGATTGCTCATTTACTTCCTTTCACATTTACTGAGTAGTTACTTTGCGTGAGCCGTGTATTTTTGTATCAAATCATTCTAGGAGCCAGTGAAATTCTTTCCTCTTGTGAAAAAATTGAATTTGCCAATGGACTTGGGAAATTGTACTTCTATTAGCCTGAATAGCAAAGTACACTTTGATGGAATTCTGCCTGGTTTCCTCCCAAATTGATTCTGAAAAGTTTCAAAATCAAGTTTCAAATTGATTCTGAAAAGAAAATGAACTCATAAAAGGAAAGTTGAAAGAGGTGTACAATAAATACTTAAATACTCTTTAACGTTTAGTGACATTTGCTTTTTCTTTCCATATATAGGGTTTTGCTGTTGGTGGCTTTTTTTTTCCTGTTGAACCATTTTTTCAGTAGATTGCAGACATCGTGACACTCTACCCCTAAATACCTTAGCATGCACTCCAGAGATGGACATTAATCACATTGTCTCTGTATTCACAATAAAAATTAGAAGTTTTCAATCCTGAAAAGAAAATCTTTATTTGTAGAGATGCAGTAGACCAACTCCTCTTTAAATTTTTCCAACACACACACAACACACACAAACACACACACACACACATACACACACACACACTCATATTAGCCCTGCTTCACCCTTTTGGATTTCCCTCTTTTTGAAAGTGATTATGTAATCCTACTTCAGTGATTTTTCCAAACCATCATGGAAAGAGGAAGCAGAAGACAGGAGCTTGTATTTCTAGGCAAGAGATCTTACAGTCATAGCAAATGCTGGCTGCATCTGTTCCTGATTTCCGAGCCCCAGTTTGTCTGTCAACTCCTTAATGAAACACTTGTCTGGGCTGGGGGAATTTGCAACTTTTTTCATCCTGGTAGAGTGAAGAGACCAAACTCACTGAACATGTCCCCTGGCTTGCTAGGATCAGAGTAGCTGAAAGAACTGGTCTGGATTCTCCGGGCTTTCTGCATCCCCTCCCTGAACTTGACTGTGTGGCTTGAACTCACACAGAGGCACTTAGATTTCAGGGCTAGGTGGTCCTGTAATCAGCACCCTCTCTTGCATTTCTCCTGAGCCCACCTGATGGTCCAGGTAGCCTTAATAGTGATGCAGGACAAAGTTCTAATGAAATAATTGAATCCCAAGCTTGTTTGAATAGCTTGCTCTCTAGAGAATTTACACTTTATAAGCCATATATATATATGTTTTGCACTGCCTTCTGGCCCTGAATTTGGAAATATGACCTTGTATCTTGAAAGGGCACTGTTAATCAGTTGGCCCTGGTCCTCTGGGCATTTAAATATGCACTTGGATTTTCACTCATGGGACTCTAACCCGTGATTAATATTTTAAGGTGATGAGGTAGGAAGCCTCAAGCCTCAATCCAATGCCATACCCAAGAGGAAAGAGAATTAAAATAGTCCTAGGAATCTCTGGAGGTCTTACAAGTATTTCATGAGACCAAAAATCCCTAAGTCATTCTGACAAAATTACAGGACAGAGTTAAGAGTAGGCTTGGGCTTTTTATTCATCCTTGGTAGTTTCCCTGAGGTTTGGTGCACATCCAATAAACTTCACGTACTCAGCATGCGCAGTTTGATGTTTCGACCCATGAATGTACCAATGAGACCATCACTACATCAAGATGATGAATATGTCCTGCATCCCCAACTTTCCTCATTTCTAGAGTTTTATATAAATGGAATCACATAGTATGTACTTTTCTTTGTGTGGGAGGTCTGGTTTCTTCACTTTGCATAATTATTTTGAACTCCCGCACATTGCAGGGTGTATCAGTAGTTCATTTCTTTTTATTGCTGAGTAGTGTTCCATCGCATGTATAACTTGTTTACCTGCTCAACTGTTGATGGGCTTGATTGACGTTGTTTTCAGGTTGGGGGTCTTATGAATAAAGCTGCAATAAACATTTGTGTATATATAAGTCTTTGTGTGGACATATGTTTTCACTCCTCTGGGGAAAATGCCCAGAATTAGATGGCCGGCCATAAGGTAAGCAGTCTGTTTAAGTGCCTGACACACTGTGTTCCAAAGTGGTTGTGCCATATTTCACTCCCACCAGCAGCATATGAGCGTTCCAGTTCCTCACTTCCTCTCCTACATGGGGCATACTTCGTTTTTTAAAATTTGGCCATCTGATGGGAGTGTGGCAATATCTACATGATAGCTTTATTTTGCCTATAGGGTTGCATTTAAAAATGTGATTTGGGACAACAATTCTAGGATTATCATGGGACCTATAATGCCCATGCATCCCCAAGTGAGTCATTTAATGCCTTATGATTCTGTTTTGTCATTGAAGACTTGGAGATACAGACACCCCGCTTCTATGGACACTTATTGTGAATGTAGAGTAGTTGGCAGTCAATGATCAGGGGGCGCTGACTCGTACTTCACCCCTCCCAAACTTGTAGGTAATTGTCATTTCCATGCATATATCTCACACGTTGTCCTGTCCTTTGCTGGTTGCGGCCGTGCCCTCCAAGCTGCTCCGCAACAGACAGACTCTCCCAGTGCTGGGCTGGACATCAGTGGGGCTCCTCTGTCAGGGGCCACTGGTGCAGGGGAGCTACGGCTCTTCATGCTCTGTGAGCCATTGTATTCCTCCCTCGGGGCCACCACTGTTGCTCCAGATGCTCTACTGTGGTGTCCTGCACTCTCAGAACTGTGCGGAAGTCTTGGGGTGGTTGAGGGAGAAGCGACTCTTTGTCCTTTGCACCTGCTCTGTTAAAGGGGCCCCAAAGCAGAGCTTAGACAAGTCTCCATTTTTACCTGGAGCCCTCTCTCCCAAGGAAATACACACTCACTCTGCTTGTAATAAAAACGGAGTTGCAGATTGTCAGAGTGGTTTGCCCAAGATGACCTCCTGAGAACACAGTAGAGACAGGAACTACCTCCCGCATGAAAGTCATTCCACTAAACGCCACTGCTTCTGTCCTATGTTTCTGTATGTATGTAAACATACTTTATATTTATTAAAAACTTGTGGAAAAGGTAAGGCCTGTCTCCCGTAGCGGTTGGTATTCCTGTAACACACTGTAACACGAGGCAGCCAAGATGAATTTTAATGCCATTTGATCCAAAACAAACTAATAGGTGTTTCAAAACAAAGTAATAATCAGTTTCATCATGTTAATTAGCAATAATTGAATAACTGAAAAAAATTGCTGAGGATAAGTTATGGGAAATAAAATGAATGCTTAATTAGCAATAGTGTCAATGTTTAAAAACGCAATTAATATTAAACGCACGTTGAGGAACATCGTTTTTTTTTCCCCCTCAGTATTCTCATGAGCAGGCCTTTGTTAACTTTTTTCTTTCTGAGAAAATAAAGCGCCTTCTAAAAGTACTTCATATTAGCTGTACTTACTATAAATGATAAAAATGAAAAGCCTTATTTTTATTGTCGGAAATCTAGTGGCACAACGACACTTCTGAGAGCTCATAGAGCAATTTTCAATTTTCAAAACATTTTGGCAACAAAAATTGCCTGAAACCTTAAATAAAATAATTGTCTCTCTCACAGAGCTCTGAAGCTTCTGATTGAATGAAAGAGGCAATGGAAGAGAACAGTTAATTATCCCAGGCTGTGAAGGACAGTTTTATTGGAACACGGGCTTTTCAAGCTCAGATGTATCCTCACATCATATTATTAGTGGAATTTACAGACAGGGTGTAGTCTGGTGATGAAAGAATAGAAGCAAGAAACGCGAGGCTTCCTCTGTTAAGGGGAACCTGGGTAGTGCTCCCGGAACAGGCTTTCTCAGCGTGTGGTCTGTGAGTCCTCTGAATCAGAACCTCTGTGACAGCCTGAGAGTTCAGATTCCTGGCCAGAGTGTCTGGTGCGGCCCAGGAATATGCATCTAAAAACTCTCGTAAGGTCCAAGTCCCATAATACCTCTTGGGAAACTTCTAAAACAAACAGGACACTATTCTGAAGATCTGCTTTCAACCCAACCTACTACAGAGCCCAAAAGATAAAGCCCCACTGACGATTAGTTCAGTCCAAAGTTACAAGAAACAGCACAAAGAAACAATCCAATATGAGCAAGAGTTGGTAGACACAAACAGCAGAAGTCTCCTGACCCTTCTTGCATGACAGAAATATTGGAGAGAAAGAATTCAAATAATATATGGTAAAATATACTATATTATAAATATAGTATTAATAGAATAGAAAATAATACATTGTAAAATATTATAAACTATTAAAATAATATTTTTCAAATGGCCAAAATCATAAAATAATTTACATAAAATAGGAAGTGAGCAAGATACTATGGCCAAAAGACAGATAATTTGGGGAAAAAATCAAATATATCTTGAGAAATTTAAGAAAAGATATTTTTTAAAAAGTTATAGGTATTGATCAGATGATTATTTAACTGGTATTATATATCTGAATATATTACCCAGAAGGAGAAATACAGAGAAAACCTAAGATAAACCTAAGCTATGGACTGAGAAGTTCCATGGTTGAAGACAGAAAATAAAAGCTCTTGCTCAAAAGATAATGTCAAGGGCGCCTGGGTGGCTCAGTCGGTTAAGCATCTGCCTTCGGCTCAGGTCATGGTCCCAGGGTCCTGGGATCAAGTCCTGCATCAGGCTCCCTGCTCAGTGGGGAGTCTGCTTCTCCTTCTGCCTCTCTCTTTCTGTCTCTCATGAACAAATAAATAAAATCTTAAAAAAAAAACCAAAGCAAACAAACTCTTAAAAAAAATAATGTCAGAATTTTACAGAGTTGATGAAAGACATGAATCCCCTGACTTAGGAAACACTGGGGGCCAGAGAAGTTAAAAAGAAAATGACACCTCGGAATTCAAGTAGAAGTGAAACAGCAGAATATAAAATAGAGATTTGAAAGGTGAGGGAAAAGGCACTGTTCCCAGAAGGACAGCCATTAGATTGGCAGCACTAAAAAAAGCCAGAATATGATAATATGTTCAAGATGATGGAAAAATATCCTTGTAAATCTAGGCAGGAATTTCTTTAAGATAAAGAGAAAATTTTTTTTCAGATAAGAACAAAGAATTTTCCACTAACAAACCTTGCCAAAAGGAATTTTAAAAAGGATATTCAAGAAGCACAAATGAACTCAGAAGTAAGATGTGAGGTGCGAGACAAAATGGTAGGATTGGCATAAAAGAGACAAGTGAGACCCATAAAATAGAGAATCAAGAAACAGATTGCACGTATATAGTGCACTGATATGACCAAGGTGACATTGTCCAGCAAGAGAGAAGGTACGGACTCACCTGGATATCCATATGGAAAAATTATGCCTGACACCTGCCTCACACCATCCACAAAATTTAATTTCAGAATTAATCAAATACGTGAAAGGTAAATGATAAAGTTTTTTTTTTAAGATTTTATTTATTTATTTGACAGAGAGAGACACAGCGAGAGAGGGAACACAAGCAGGGGGAGTGGGAGAGGGAGAAGCAGGCTTCCTGTGGAGCAGGGAGCCCGATGTGGGGCTCGATCCCAGGACCCTGGGATCATGACCTGAGCCGAAGGCAGACACTTAATGACTGAGCCACCCCGGCGCCCCAACGATAAAGTTTTTGAAAAAAAACTGCAGAATATCTTCATGACCTTGGAGCTGGTAAAGATTAACCAGAACAGAAAGAGTAATAAACTGGATTCTATTAAAATTAATAATTCTTGCTTAACAAGAGATATCACTAAGTTAAAAGACAAGCCACACACCAGAGGAAGCTATTTGCTACACCTACATCTGGGAGAGCACTTATATTCAGAATATATCAAGGACCTCTTTAAATAAATCACAAAGGGACACCTTGGTGGCTCAGTCAGTTAAGCGTCTGCCTTTGGCTCGGGTCATGATCTTGGCCAGGGTCCTGGGATCGAGTCCCACATTGGGCTCCTTGATCAGTGGGGAGTTTGCTTCTCCCTCTGCCCCTTACCCTGCTCATGCTCTCTCTTTCTCTGACAAATAAATAAAAATAAAATTTTTAAATCAATCACAAAAAGACAGAAAACCCAATAGGAATATGGGGAAAAGAGCACTTCCAAAGACGATCTCCAAATGGTCAAAAAGATATACGAAAAGTACTTATAAGCAAAAGTGACACTGCCACGAGATACCGTCACATGCATACTACAATGTTTACAAGGAAGAAGACAGGCCAGGTGCTGGAAATAACGTGAAGCAACTAGAAAGAACTCTTAACAGAGCTAATGGGAGAATCAATTAGTACGACCACTTTGGAAAATTGTCGGTTGTAGCCATAAGCTTGAACATGTGTATACCTTAAGCACCAGTGATTTTGAATAAGCTTCTGTTTACTTACGGCTAAAACGAAGACAGTATTTCACATAGTTATTGTAAGTATAAAATTAAAAGTGTTTATATTTAAAAAAATAAAAAAATCCTTGGTATTAATTTGCTTTTATTATTCATGACAATATAATGACAGTATTTTGTAGACTCTGGATGTTTAAAAGTTGATTGAATCAAATACTTTGTAAATATTTAAAGAAAATATTTTATTTTATTAAACCAGGGAGGAAACAAAATAAAGCTTTGCTCAGAAGGAAAAAAAAAAGAAAGGAAGGAAGGAGGAAAGAAAGAAAGAAAGAAAGAAAAAGAAAGAAAGAAAGAAAGAGAAAAAGAGAGAGAAAAAGAAAGAAAAAAGAAAGAAAGCCTGTATCCATACCCTCCTAATGTGTTTTTTATCCATAGGAGAGTGTAAGACCCCCTGTCATAGAAGTCGTTCTTGCTCAAAGTGTCAAAGCAACCAATAGTGAGAAAGAGCTGTGGCTTCCGGGAGGCATGGCAAAACACCTCTCTTATGTTCTGGAGTAACCTGAGGCTGAGTCTCAGGTGTGGATACCGATCAGCAGTCCACAATAGCGTCTCATCACTTTTAAACAGTTCGGGACAGTGCAATTTCTCCATGCGGAAACTAGAGCCACACACATAAGTAACAACAATTCAGGCCCTGAGACCCTCAGATCAAACCCATTGTGCAGTCACCAAGAATTGTGTTATCATCATGCCCACCGAACTTTGAGAAAACCTTCGACAGACTCACTCAGCCGCTAGCCAAGCCGATGATTTTGGGTGGATAGGCCCTGCGGAGGTTCAGAAAACTATTATCAGTGAGAAATTTCTATTCTTCTCCTTTATTTTTTTATTTCTCTCATACTAACTGAGAAATTATTTAGTTAAATTCAACTTGGCGTCCACTAAAAACTTAGCACTTAATTTAAAATTTTTATTTATTTGATTTAGGAACCAAAAATCAACCATAATAGTGAGAGTTAATATTGATTGCACACTAGACACTAGGCTGTGTCTTATTTATGTTGTCTTTAACGAGTTTCTCAACCCCATGGGGAAGGTACCGTCATTAGCCTCATTTTACAGATAAGGAAACAGAGGCTTGAGGTTGTAGATCTTGTAAGTCACAGAACCGAGCCTTGAACCCATGCCTGTCTGGCTCCAAAGGCTGTGCTCAGAATCACTGCACTGTATGCCCTTAAAACAAATGAAGAAGGTGGTAGCTCCCCAGGTTCTTCTGCAAGGGTGCCATTTGTAGAAATATTTTCCCATCCAGCACACATTTATTGAGACTCTGCTCAGCAAATGTTTATTAAACGGAATGAGACTGAATTGCAGCTCAAGAAGGCAGAAGTCGGTTGAATAAGGAGTCCTGTCCTCCAGGCACAACCCCGGCTCCCAGGCAAAGATGGGAGGAGAAGGTAAGAGCACACGCAAGTGACTCCAATTCCAGGCTGGAACACGTTATGAAAGTGACAAGTAAATATGCTTGGGGAGTCTGGTAATGTGAGAAATTAATTCTGACTTGCAGACAGCTCTATTTGATATTATGGCAAACCCAAGGATGTTCTATTGAAAACAGCACAGAGAGCCACCTAAATGCCTAATAATAGGGAGCAATTAGATTTATTTTTATGTACCCACACAATGTGATATTAGGCAGCTATTTGAAATCACACAGTGGCAGAAAAAGGCCTATTGGTGTGGAAAGATGTGCACCATATAAAAGTGCAAATCAAAACAAAGTGGAAATATCAGGATGCAGTAGACTAGCTTAAATATCATCTATTCAAAAATAAATAAATAAATAAACAAACAACAGAGGGCGCCTGGATGGCTCAGTGGGTTAAGCATCTGCCTTCAGCTCAGGTCATGATCCCCAGGTCCTGGGAATCGAATTCTGCATTGGGATCCCTGCTCAGCGGGGAGCCTGTTTCTCCCTCTGCCCCTCCCCCCGGCTCGTGGTCTCTCTCTCTCCCTCTCTCTATCTCTCTCTTTCAAAAATAAATAAATAAAATCTTTAAAAAAAAACCCAACAGATACACACAATAAAGTCACATGTGATACACATATCTTTATATGAGCATAAAAGACACATATGAAGTTCACATGTTTGTATGCATATCAAAGACACATGTACCTGTATAGTTTGCATGTCTGTGAAAATCACATGTGATATGCACGTGTGTTTGTGTGCATAGGAAAGACACATGTGATATATGTGTGCACGCATGTGAAAGAACCATCTCGTGAACATATATGTTTGCATACATATAGAAGAAACAAAGGGTATATATTTATATGTTTATATACGAGACACATGAAATGCACATATGTCTGCATGTGCAGGGAGGTCCATGTGATGTATGCATGTTTGTGTGCATATAAAAGATGCATGTGTATGAGTACATTTGTATGTATCTGAAAGATACATCTGGTGCACATGTATGTTTAGGTGTATATGGAAGATACATGACATGTAGATATGTTTATATATAAGATGAATACAGTGCGTGTATATGTTCTCATGAACATAGCAGACACACATAATGTACTCATGTTTGTGTGCTTGTGAATGACACATATGATATACACCTGTTTGTACACATATCTAAAACACATATGTGCACATCTGTTTATATGCCTACGGACACACTTAGAATGAATATATTAAGAGGTTCTATCAGTGGCTGTTTCTAGATGATTGGGATTATAGCTGTTTGATATGGTTCGTTTGCTCATCTATATTTTCTGATGTTTCTGTAATGTGCATGCAATTTCCTTTGTAAAAAGAAGTAACAATATACAAAGCTCCATTTCAGAAGCACTCACATTTCACGGGTTTAATATCTGTCCATGGGTCCAAGATCTTCCACCTCTAGGGATATGCATTTGGCTTTAAGAGAGAACTAGGTACCCTGTTAGTGGCCAAAATCTTAAAGGGCTGGGCCATAGGAATTTTTAAAATTAAGTCCCCTTTTAAATGCAATTCACTTCATTGTGAATAAATAAAAGTATTTATTCAAAGGATACTGGATTAAAATTTAAGGAGAACTTTAAATATAACATCAGAAAGAGAGTTTTGGCTACCTGACCACTTTCCTCATTCCTCAGACACCTTTTTTTAGGGTCTGATATAACAAGAAAGTTCCAGGCCTGGTGGGGGGAAGGGGCACTTGTAGAAGAGATATTATTGTCTGTTAAAATCAGGTCTCTGTTTTAATTCAACTGCTCAGCATCTCATATGTCTGTCTGTTTAATTTGTTTCTGCCAGCATTTCATTGTCAGTCTCTCAAAAAAGCAGTTGCCTCGCTTTAATAAAACTTGGTTTATTGTCAAATGGTACCCATGTGCATCTTAAATTCAATTGAAGTGGGTCTTAAAACAATAGGCTGGCTGTTACAAGTGTTCAAAGGTATATACCTTCTATCATTTTGAACAGAACTCGGTGCAACTCATCCACGCAGAAGCTATACAAATGAGTGATTTCACTGAGATACACAGTCTGCCGGAAAGATGACTACCAGCAATTAGAAAGAAAGGAGAAGCAGGGAAATGCCTGATCGAGAGCCCTGATGGGAGTCCCCTGTGCCTTTCTCATTTCCTGTACCCTTTTGGTGTGCTGTCTGGGCAGACACGTTCCTCCTACGGTGACGATAAGCCAGGTCCCATGACATTGCTAAGGATGGATGATGCTGTAGTGGCTTTGGGCTCTGGAACAGCCTGAATGCGATTGTGCCAAGTACAGCATCTGTGATGTAGAATTTATGCATCTTAGAGAGAGAAATAGCTATACTGCGTCACTGAACCTCTGCAATAGCAAGGTGTTTCATAGCAGGATGGTACTATAAATTTTGATTTCTATTTTCCAGCTGCCAGGCAAACAGAAGAATCCTGAGGTCGGGTCACCCTGACACTACCCATACCCTTGAAGCTAAGCATCTGAAAGATTTGCTTTTCTGATAAAAGGAATGGGTCCCCTGATGTAACAATGCCTTCTTACTGCAATCACTTTTCCAGAAATTGTCCTTACCTCCATGGACCAGGAATGGAGTTTCAAGAACCACCACCCAGGAGGGCAAGGCATCTGTCAATCAACCATGAATCTATGTCTGCTTCCTGGCAGTAGCTTTTCTCTGAAGCTGTCTTAGGGTTGGAGTTTTCTACGGAGCTGGGCATTTCTCTGGCAGAAAGATAAGGTAAAGAACATGGGATGGAGCCAGGTCAAGTTTCCAGGGCCCAAGTAGGGGGAGCTTCCATTTCTCACACAGAGATGTAAGGGAAGAAAGACAGACAGTAGGACAGGTCAATGTGAATCATGAACTTAGAATCAAAAGGCCAATGGGACATTGGTGGTTTCCATGAAGATCAAACGAAGGGAGGCATTTTACACCTCTTGGTAATTTTACAAAAAAGCTATTATTTATTGAGTGCTTACCTCTGTGTGTGGCGCTGTGCTAACCACATTAAATACATCCCCCTGTGGGGTAGCAGTGATTATCTGCATTTTGCATATGTATGAACTGAGGCTCTGAGAAGCCTGGCGCATCATTTGCCCGAGGGCACCCCACTAATAAATGGGAAAGCCAGGATTCAAATTTGGTCTGTCTGCCTTAAAAGCCCCTGTTTGTAAACATGATGTTGTAAGAAGACTCCAGTGTTTTTGAAGTCCAGTGAAATGAGTTTAATTGAAAAGAATATCTGTAAGTACAGACACCCTAGGCTCCATGAGAAACTTGTCTCACACGTTAAGCTCTTAGAACTTTATCACATGGATCCAGCTTGGCTTTAATTCTTCTCTGTTTCTTTTGCAAAGAAGCGACGATGTTTATTTGTATGCATCAGTCTGCCTTGGCCATGGTGCCCAATTGTTTGGTCAAACACCAGTTTATATGTTGCTGTGAAGGTATATTTTTAGATGTGCATAACGCTTAAATCAGTTGACTGAGAAAAGCTGATCACCTTCCATAACATGGGTGGGCCTCATTTAATCAGTTGAAAGTCTTAAGAGGAGAGACTGAGGTCCTGCATGGAAGAGGCAATTCTGCTTCCAGCCCACAACGTAAGAACTGTACTTGAGATTCCAGTTTCCCCTGAAGATTTTGCACTCAAGACTGCGACATCAAATCTTACCTCAATTTCCAGCCTGCTGGCCTGTCCTATGGATTCCAGCCTGCTGGCCTGCCAGTCCTTGGAAGTGTGTGAGCCAATTTTAAACAATATTTTCCCCTCCCTTTCTCTCTCTCTCTCTCTCTCTATTATTGAAATAATGATTGTATATTATTGTAATTATATTCCATATTACGTTGTATTGCATATTATTGTAATAATAAGTGTGTTGTTGGTTCTGTTTCTCTAGAGACTCTCACTAAAACAGTAGCAAAAAAAGACCCATCGGTCTCTCTTTAAAAGATCTTTCTGCAGAGAGGAGGAAATGCACATGTGGAAAGAACTGGTCATTTTCACACCATTTGCTCTTTCCCTCAACATGTAGGACACAGCCACCTCTGACCCAGGGGTTCACATCATTGTCTCTGCCTCAACATGCTTAAAATAGATTCTCACCTTCCAGCAGCACATTTCACTGCTGCAAGGACACTATGTGTGGCAGGATTTTTTCTGCAATGAATATGTGTCTTGTTCACTGTATTTAGCCTCTCTTTCCTCTTCCAAGCTGGAAGCCAGGTCCTTAATAGCTCCTGCCTCTTGTCGGTCTTCTGTAGAAGTTTCAGTCACAGGAAGGGTGAGCCTGGAGCAAGGGAGTTTTGGGGAGGAAAAGGGACAGGAAAATCTTGCTGCCATCCATTGCAAATGGTATGTCGGTCCTGTGAGGGGTGGACTGGCACCCTGCCTTCTGCCCCATCCTTCAAAATCCTTGCAGGGAGAATGGATACTGGTACCTAATTTCCATGCCTCCGCAAGGAGTGGAGCCCACACTCCTTGTGGCAGGGAGAAAGCAGAAGCCCCGGAGTCATCAGGAACAATGCAGAGAGACCCTGCACATGTCAGAGGTGGCCACACAAGATGGCAATGGAGGGGAGGAGCCCCATGATTTTTGTTGCTGTAGAAGCCCCCAGGACCTCTCATAATCCTGATAATAAGAGTGCACGAATATCAGGGCACATGAGTTCAGGTGGGTTCAGAGCAGTATTGGTGTCAATTTAAGGAATATATGTGTGTGTGTGTGTGTGTAATACATACATTACACTATATATATTTATATGTACACACACACACAAACATATATACATATATATCATATGCACACATATAATCTATACATAAAATTTTAAGTCTTTCAGCACTTTAAAGGTGTTACTCTTTTATCTCCTGGCCTCCATTGTTTTTATGAAAAGTCAGTCAGTGGCTATATCATCATTCTCTGTATACAAAGTATCTCCCTCACAACCCCTTCCGGCTACTTTTATTTTCTCTTTATCTTTGGTGTTCAGTGGTTTTACCACCAATATGCCTGAGTGTGATTTTTGGTTTTTTGTTTTTATATTTATCTTGACTCGTGAGTCACTAAGTTTGGGCCTGTTAGTGGATGTTCCATCAATTTTGGGGGAAATCCTCATCTACTGTCTCCTCAAATATTTATTCTGCACCATTCTATCTCCTTCTCCTGTGACTTAAGTGACTTGCATCTGAGATCGTATTGTTCTGCAGATCTTCGACCCTTTGCTTCTCTTTCCTGCTTTTCTTTTCAATTTGGATCATTTCCATCCATTTGTCTTGCTACATCCAGTCTGTTGTAAAGCCCAGAGCTTGAATTCTTCATCTGTGCGGCTGTATTTTTCAAATCTAGCATTTCCATTTGGCCCTTTATTATAGTTTTCATCTCTGTGCTGAAATTCTCCTTCTGTTCACACATATCACCCATCTTTTCTGCTAGATCCTTTGACATAGTTACCATAGTTATTTTAAAGTCCAACATCCAGAATAAGCCTAGATGTAATAATATTTACTCTTTTCTCTCTTGACCAAAGGTCATGTTTTCTTCCCTTGTTGCATGTACTGTAATTTTCATTGCGTGCCAGACATTGTTTGTAAAAGCATACATAGAGACTGAAGTAGATACTCTTTACCCCCAGGAAAGAACACACCCTTTCCTCTGTCAGAATCATTCTGGTCTGTTGTTGAGCTGGGTCCGGGCTTTGTTGGAGCACTAGTCACATTTATTTCCCCACAGGTTTTGAATGTTTTTGAATAAGGGATCATGACTTTGGCGTAACAGTACTTGAGTACCAGCAGGACTCTGGGATTGGGCAGCTGTGCAAACACAAACAGGCTCAGGCTTGTGGGCATGAGATACAGTGTGGGCACTGAGCAATTTGTCTGTGGCCTGGCCAGGTGTGCAGGTGTGTGCCTTGGGGCCATCCAGGGCACTGTAAGGTGGCCAGGTCAGAATTCAGGCCCAGATTGGCAATGGCGATGGTGGGAACAGCAACAAAAGCAGCCGTGGCCATGGCTCTGGGAGAGAAAAGGGCCTCTGGATGGGGACAGCACAGGGTCTTGAGGTGGGAGGCTGGTTTTTCTGTCCACCCCCAGATCCTATCTTGGTGGCATCTGTGTAGACATTCATTCTCTGGCCTGAATGCCAGAACAAGAAGGGCCAATGCTTGGGCAGGAAACTGTCAGCAAATTATTATTGAAAGCATGGACACATGGACATTGCAACTTCAACTTACTTTAGCAACTTCCACCTAGGAATATGTTTGGCTGGGCAATCTGGTCATAAATTAAACACTAATGTAGATCATGAGCACGTATGTAGCATGGTTTCATTACACAGCCCACTAGTCCCTGGGCATGATGTTTTCTTCTTGTGAAAGAACAGGAGGGCAGAAGGAAGACTTTGCTGGAAATTAAAAGGAAGTTATAAAAGGTAAAGAAAAGATTTACATGGACAAAAAAATGTTTTCAAGAAATAAGAATAAAGCAAAATATTTTCTGAAAGTGGATTTTTTTTGGATTCAATTTGATATAAGATTAAGACAAGCGTGAAAAGATGTTAGTGGAAAACATATGGTAGCAAGAGATTAAAGAAAGTAGTCAAAGGTGGAGACTTCCTGAATGGCTTGATGCCCTCTCACCCCAACCAACAGGATGGCCTGGCCCACCCAGCCTAGCTCCCAGACCCCAGGCTGCTCCTCTGGGCAGCTGCCTGTAATAGGACCACAGATGGCTCCCAAAGGTTCTCTTGCCCCAAGCCTGGCACCAGTGCAGCTGAGCATCTGTGGGAGGCAAACGTGGACGGGGAGTCATTCCTGGCTTCCTCCTGAGTCTTTCCTCAGGTGGGCAGCTCAGATTGCTTGTTCCCAGGCAGAAGCTGCATAGTGCTTCTCCCTGCAATGGACAGGGGTGTATTAATCCCTTTGCAGTCAACTAATTTTCCAACTACTGACCGAGAGAGTCTCTTCCTGCTCAGGCTTTGAACATTGCTTGGTCTCTGCTGATTTACCACACATACACAACCCCGTTGCAATGTTCTACTGGTGGCACCCTCAGGCCCATCAATAGGGAGGGTGGGTCCCGGGGTCACGATGGTTAGGGGATATACCCCAAACCATTTCAAGACCCCTTGAACTGGTAAGATGGGAAGTGACATTCCCATTACATGTGGTGAGTCCTTGCAGGGAGAGGATTGTGTGTTTTATCTGTATTTCTCCAGCACCCATCATGGTACCTGAAATAGCAGGTGCTCAGTAATGAGGATGGAATTAAAAGGAAACAAAGGATTGGAAGGGGATTTAGGACCAGGGAGAAAGTAAAGCATTGTTCCAGGCACAATGCCCACAGGGATAGTGGTATTCTTGCTTCTAATGGGCAACTCTTCCTTAGAGCATAGTCAGTAGGTAGAAACAGAATGTCTGTGTTCCCTACTTCCACGAGCTGCACTTCTTGTAGTGTAGTAACTGGGGTAGACATTCTCCTTTCCCCATAGTACGCCAGGAAGATGAATTTGTATAGCTCCATGGGGGCATTAAGTACAGGTTCTAACATCATTTCATTCTGCCTGCCTTTGCCTGAAATAAGCTCTCAGTTCATCCTCGCCCTTGTACCTGAAGGCAGCAAGGCAAGTCATAAATAATCATAGTAATAATGCCGTGTAAACACTTTAGCTGGGGAAGATGGAGGCGCCAGTTTTGAATCTCCAGGATGCGGAAGATGATACACAAGTGATGATTCATTCTGTGTGTTATCCCAACAGAAGGAGTGATTTTGCCTGCTCCCCCTCTGCAGAGCCCTCATGGAGCGTGTGTGTGTGTGTGTGTGTGTGTGTGTGTGTGTATGTGTGTGTGTGTGTGTGATGGGATGGGGGTTGGCTTTCCAAATGCTATCTTGGAGAGAGTGTCCATTTGTTTCCTGAAGTTGAACAATTTGCTTGGAGATTTTCTGATTCAGTTTTGACTCTGTCTTGGTCATGGGATACCTTAAAAATTCTTACTATTAGACAATGTGTTCTGTGAGGGTAGGGACCACACCAGTCTTACTCAGAATTAAATCCCCAATACCAGCCATGTAGTGGGTGCCAGGACAGAAGAGATCTTGAATGTTGTAGAAGAGTTCCAAGTCTGATTAAACAAACCAAAAAAGGGCATGGGTTTACTAAGTGATTCAGTGGAAGGGGCTGAGTCTACAAGTCACAGGACTAAGGACAGAGCCTTCTCCTCTCTGAGTTCTGGCGGTTTGCCCTGGAACTTCAGATCCTCTCCACACCAGCCTGTCCTACATTTTCTATTTGCAGCACTATTTCCCTCATGCCTAGAATTTGCTAGTACAGGCATTAGAGGCAATTAAAATCAAGACTAGGAAAGCATGCTCTTCACCATGAAAGACTGACTGATGAGGCATTGAAGAGAGTTTATGAAATATACTCAAGTAATGATCCTCCTGCTTCCACAGTACCTTTCATCTGAGGATCTCAATGTGTTTCTTTAATTTTAATCACATTTTCATCATGAGGCTTCATATCACAGATGGAGAACTGGACCTTTGCCCCAGGATGTTCCACACACACCTCACACTCAACATGCTGCCGACAACTTACTATCTTTTCCCCAAACCTCTTCCTTTTCCTGATTTCCCTTCTTGGCAAATGGCATCTCTATCCAAGTAATAGGTGTCTGAAGCCTGACACCTGGATATCATTCCAGATTTTCAGTTCTCCCTCACTTCCCTTACTGACTCTATCCCACAGATGTCTTCCAGCCCCTCCTTCACCTGCCTCTAGCCCAACCTCCACTCTGGTTTTTGGATGTCTTCCTAGAAAGCAAATCTGATTACGGCAATCTCTCTGTTTAAAATCCTTCAGAAGTGCTCCATTCTCTTGTGAAAAAATTCAAACTCCTAATCACCCCACACATGATGTGTCTTTGCCTACTTCATTTTCATTGGTCACCACATCGTTCCTCAGCTGTTCTCCAACAACACACACCTGCGAGCCCAGACACACACATACACACACACACCCCTCCGCAAATTGCAAACCCATAATCCCCTAAACTTGTCATGTTCTTTCAAACGCCCATGCCTTTGTACTCATTATCTGCCCTTCTCTCTCCCCCATGGAGAACTGTTACCCATCTCGTGGGACACAGCTCAAGTCAAACTTCTTCCATGCAGTCTCCTGTCTCACCAGGAAAAATAGGTCATTTTCTTTTGTGCCATCCATATAACTTGAGCTTGTTTTATTTCTACTGCTTACCATTCTGTGTGCCAATGATTGGGTTGAAGCTATAGTTTTGACTAGACTGAAGCATCCTTTGAGGGCAAAGCTCAAGTCTTATTCATCTTTATATTCCAAGCATCTTGCAATTCTGGGTACACAGCAGGGGCTCCATAGATATCTAATGGCTTTAATGGGTCAACAAATGATGCAGTGAGTTCTTTCAAAAACTAGGGCAAAGGGAGATTAAATACCTCACTCCAAAGACAGAGACAAAAGGGATGGACTGCAGCCAGGAGCAATAAACTACACCAAGTCTAGCCTATTCAGGCAATTACTGAAGGATGAAAATCACTACTTCAAACCAACACTCTGTAGGAATGATGACTGGAAGGACTTATACCAAACCTGATAATTTCTAGAAATGAGGGTGGGGAAAGGGGAAGGGGTCAGATAATCCCATGAAGCACTGGGGCTTTAAAGTATCTTTTGACAAAGAAAGATGCCAAATACTTATCCGCCCATAAATTATGCTGTAGTCTCACAACAACCAACAACAAAAGAAAATAGATGACTCATTGACAGGAAAGCATAATGGCTGGATTGAATTCATTACCCATGGGCTGGAGTGATGAATTATAATGGTAGATTTTATGAAGGGGAAATTTGGAGAGTGAGTTGCTTACTGGTTAGTAATGGGATTGGAAATCAGGGATAAAGGATGTCATTCTTGTATTGGCTGACCAGCAAACTGGACAGAATAAGACACTTTGGTGACTCCAGAATTTTAGAGCTAGAAGAAATAGTATAGGTTATATACTTCAGCAGTTCTCACCCAGACTGTTAAAATACACTGTAATTCTTAACCAGTTACAAGAAATAGGAACTTGAACTACAAACTAGAAATAGCCCTCAAACTGGAAGGTTGAATTGCCAATTCCATCAAAGTTGGGGTATGTCAGTGGGGTTGTCTCCACTGTCAACATGGATCACAGCAGAAGAAACATGGTGAGCTACAGATTTAGTCCAATTACTTCATTCTAAGAAGGAAGAAACTAAGGGCCAAAACAAAAGTGACTTACTCACTGTCACACTCTTCCAGGGTCATAGAGTTATGTCAAGGACATAGGTCCCCAGACTTGTAACCCAATGCTCCTGTAGCTCCTGTGGGCTCATCTTTTCATTACATTTACTTCCATTCCACAGCTATCCTATGAACTACCCTGAATTTTAATAATGTTCCTTCCAAAGGTTTTGGGGATGGGAGGCTTGGGTATGGAATGCTGAAACTTTTTTTTAGAATCCATCTACTTTCTGTGCTAATTTTATAACACTAATGATATTAATTGTGGGTCCTTCTGGGTGCAATTATTATTGTTAGAATAAATTTTTTTTCTTTCAAGATTTTATTTAAATTCAAGTTAGTTCACATATAGTGTAATATTAGTTTCAGGGGTAGAATTTAGTGACTCATGAGTTGCATATAATACTCAGTGCTCATTACATCAAGTGTCCACCTTAATGCCCATCACCCAGTTACCCCATCCCCCCACCCACCTCCCCTCCAGCAACCCTCAGTTTGCTTCCTATATTTAAGAGTCTCTTATGGTTTACCTTCCTTATATCTTTATTTTATTTTATTTTTCCTTCCCTTCCCCCATTTTCATCTGTTTTGTTCCCTAAATTCCACATATGAGTGAAATAATATGGTATTTGTCTTTCTTTGACTTATTTCACTTAGCATAATACACTCTAGTTTTAGCCACATCATTGCAAATGGCAAGATTTCATTCTTTTTGATGGCTGAGTAGTATTCCACTATATATATACACACACACACACACACCACATATATATGTAATATATATATTACATATTATATATATATATATATACATATGCCATATGTATATACACACCACATCTTCTTTATCCATTCATCTGTCTATGGACATCTGGGCTCCTTCCATATTTTGGCTATTGTGGACATTGCTGCTATAAACATTGGGGTGCATGTGCCCCTTCAAATCACTGTTTGTATCCTTTGGATAAATGCCTAGTAGTGCAATTGCTGGGAGGTAGGGTGTTAGGATGAAAATTTTAATCTATAGTATATCTAAACAGTGATTCTCAACTGAGGGCAATTTTGCAACCCCACTTCCACCCCAGGAATGTCTGTCAATGTCTGGAGACATTTTTGATTGTCACAACTTAGAAGATAAGTGCTCCCTGCATCTAGTGGGCAGAGGCCAGGGATGGTGCTAAATGCCCTACCCTGCACTGGACAGATCCCACAGCAAAAGATGATCCAGCCCAAAATGTCAGTACTGCCAAGATTGAAAACTCTTCATCTAAAACAAACACTTCATATTAAAACAGGGATCTCCTGGCTGGTTAAGTGGGCTTAAATAAGAGCTCCTTTTCTAAATAGATCCAACATTTTGAGTAATGTTGGCAAGAGAAGGGCATTCTGGGGAAGGGTTCCTTCAGTATAAATTCTCCCAAGCTGTAGGCTCATTGTAAGGTGTATAGATAGGAGTGAAGCCAACAGCAGTGCCGATTGTCATGAGCAAATCCCCAAATCACTCAGATTAATCCAAACCAGCAGGAGCTTTTGTACAGCAAAAGATGCGACTCTAAGGGACTGAAGGAAAAAAAAAACAAACAAAAAACAGCTCTTCTAGCCTCAGGGAACCTCAGGAAGAGGTCCTGGCCCACTCTGGTCCCTGGTCTGCAAGGGAAGAGTGTGAGTGGGGAAGTGGCTGGGTTTGGGATGATACCTGGATGCAGGCTTTAATCCAGTGATAGCTATCTCCTTGATGCTATCTCCTTGCTATCGATCCTTTCTATTTGAGAGATGTGGGACTCTGAGATTACAATGTTAATGTAGAAGCTATTGATACATTGTGGGTGATGCTATATACAACAGGATTGCACCCCTAAAGGCATACCTTGTAATTTGCTCTAGCCCACATATTTTCCTTAGGTTTTGCAATCCCGAAAATCAGGGACCATGACCATTAGCTCATCTGATGGAGCCTGTGGCAAAGTCCTGCTCATACACATATTAACTGTGTGGTAACGATGAGCAGAAATGCACCTTACTGAAGTGTTTCTTTTCCACACAAACAGTTCTCTTACATGGTAAGTTCATTATATAGCAAGTTCCCTATTAGTCCCTACTTGTTAAGGAAGAAGAGAAGAGAAAACTTGCTTGTTGCTCCTTGTCATTTTAACAAGACAGAGTTCCAGGCTTCTTGCCCTTAAACAACCAAAAATTACATGAGATTCTTCTTTCAAATGTCAGAATGGCATTTAGCCTGACAGCGTTCTCATTATTATGCACAGAGAGCTCTAACCAAACCTGTCAAAAATTTCTAACAGTCAGGGGCCTTGTAAACCTGGAGTCAATATCTTAGGCATGTGTCATGGTTTTGAAGCTTTCAGTGAGTTAAGAGAGAGAAACTGACTTGGGTGTTCTGTCACATGGGGAGATCTTGAGTATTCCTGCCCATCACGTTCTGGAAGAGGAAGGAGGAAGGCTAATGTGGGAGGGGGTTTGGAGGGACACCTTCAAGGGACTGCTTTGGGGAAGACCCTAGAAACTCCTTCTGTAACCTAGTTCCGAGACAGGACAAGGGGCAGTCCAGTGGAAGAGCTTTGGAAGACACCAGTCCATAAGGAATTCTGACATCTCATTGGGATAAATTGGAATTCTGCAGCCAGTTAACTGAATTTTCCATGTTGACCCCTTACATACTCTGTGATACAGACAGTAGGGCCACTTCTGCTGAAGAAGATGGTGCTCCAATTGATGGAGATACGCTAACAGACCAGGCAAAGAATATATGGTCCTTTAGTGTAGGTGAAGAACACACCTTTTCCACTCACCTACAGCAATGAAAAGCAGGAGAAACAAGTGCTCACACGGCCAGAGACCACATCTCCCTGGACCTTTGGCTTCCACGGAGGCACCATGTTGCATTGGAACCAAGAGGGCAGGGAAGAATTGATGTGTTCAGTCAAGAAGCTCTCTTTTGCCATGGTTATAGGGCTTTTAGACCCTCTTGGCTCTTCCAGAGATCCAGGCTCTGTGCCTGCCTGCCCTCCAGGTGCAGGTATTCTGTCACCTGAGACTGAGTGACCCAGGCCCCCTCCCGCCCTCTTGCCTGGTGGCACAGGTGTGTTGTGTGTGGGAGGTCACCCTCCTCATGGTTGAGAAACTGTGATTTGGCATGTGATAAATACCTGTGTTAAGGCTGGCAATAATTTTAAGGTATGTCAGCTCATTCCCAACATTTTCAATGTCCATCTCTGTAAGAACTACCAGATCTGTGAAAAATTTCCATTCGGAAGCATACATGCTCACTTCCAGGTCAAATTCCATGCACCGTGCCCAGTCTCACGTGTTCGCTCCCATGAAGCAGTGAGTGGAAAATGGGAAGACTCCCCCCTTCCTACAGGAAATGTCTCAGACAAACATCATCTCAGGCAGTGTGGGCCAGAACCAAGGGCCAGGGCCAGACCATCCAGCGATCATCTCTGCTACGCTGTAGGGAAATGGAGGCTGTCCTTAGTAAACTCAATCTCTGTGCCCTGTGGCAAGGGGCAAACGTATGCCACGGCTGCCACCAGATTGCTCCCAGCTGGTAGGGTGTTTGTCCCCATCAGTCACAGGAGGAAAGTGGGCTTGTCCTACTGATTGTTGGTGACTCCCTGGGGCCAGGAGGCAGGGGCTGCGCTGAGGTTATAACCCCAAGGCTGGCTGGAGGCCAGGACAACAGTGCTATCCACCATGAGTGGAGGTGGTGCTTGTGTGATATTCCCACATTTCTGGGATATCTGTAGTGATATCCCCAGCACGAAGACAGGAGCCCTTCTTGAAACTCCCCATGCAGCTAATTCAAGGCCGAGGAACATTTAGGACCATGGTATGGAAAGCCCAGGCAGAGTAAAAAGGAAATAAACACAACCGCATACAACTAGAAAAGTTAGCCCAGAGGTTGGGGAGCCCTGGCCTGCTCTTCAGGTCAGCAGGGCCTGCGGCAACCCCATTCTGGCTCGCTTCCAGGTGGTTGGTGTCCTTGTAATCTGGGCTGCAGAGACACAGGGCTTTCTCCTAGCCAAAATGTTCCTCCCAAAACCTGGAACCAGATTAGATATCTGTGGATTATTCACTTTGGAAATATATCTGACACCTCTAGAGTAGAAGCAGATGTACAGAGGGGGTGGAGAGAATAATTCTGCCAACACAACACCATCGGGGGTGGGAGTGGCAGATGCAGATGGGGTGGAGATGGGGAGCTGGGTTCGGCTGACTTGCCATCGATGGGCGGCTGGGGATTCCAGGCCTCTCACTTTGAGCCTCTAGCTCACAGCCAAACTGATGAGAATATAGGGGAAGGGGAAACTGGGACAATAAAAAGAAAGAACGAGAAGTAAATTTATAGTCTTTCTTTCATGATGGGCACAGTGCTAGGTTATTTCCCAGATATTATTTTAATTCTCACTACAATTGTATGAGGGAGTGTATTAGTCTGTTAGTTCTGCCGTAATAAGTACCCCAAACGGGGTGGCCTAAACCACAGAAATTTATTTCCTCACAGTTCTGGAAGCTGGAAGTCCAAGATCAAGGGGGGAGTAGAGCTGGTTCCTTCTGAGGCTTGTAGATGCCACCTTCTCCCTGTGTCCTCACATGGTCTTCCCTGTGGGTACATGTGTCCTGATCTCTTCTTATGAGGACTCCAGTCAGACTGGATTAAGGTTCACCATATGACTTCCTTTAACCATAAGCACCTCATTAAAGACTTATCTCTAAATTCAGTCACCTCTGAGGTACTGGAGACAGAATTCATTCAACATATGAATTTTGGGCGGGGGGGGGCATAATTTAGCCCCCTAACAGGTAGGCAGAATATTGAACTTGTTGCCACTGATCGGTAAATAATAGTGCTGTATCTAAATGTGAAGTTTGTGTTCTCTCCATTACAGGATGCTCCAGTGTCCCCACTTCTCTAATTTAAAAATCAGAGTTTATATCAGCAGAAAGCTAGCCCTGCCACTATCACAGTTTTGGTGTCAAAACATAACCAGAAAGTCAATACAAGAGAGTACTAGAAAGATAAAGTGCTGATCAAGTTCAAGCACAGCATTGATTTTATTGTCTGACTGGGAAGAGTAGGGAGGAGGAGGAAGGAGTCCAGGGCAATGAAGTGAAGGTTGCTCATTCGGTACGCATTAGGTGAATAGGAGAGAAAAAATATGGAGACACTTTTCAACTCGTCATCTCTGTGCTACTCAAAACCATCCCCTCCACAACCCGTTTCCATGTCCCAGCCCTGAATACTGTCTGCTTGTGCTCACTAAGCATCAGAGCTCAGGTGACCATGTCCTCTTTGAACAGCATCTTCTGAAAGACTGGTTCACATTTTAGTGAGTATGTATTATTTTGTCTCTGCACATCATCTCACTCCCCGCTTTGTCTGGGAACTCTTTCCCTTGAAGTCCAACTATGTATGTCTGCCTCTTTCTTTCTTTCTTCTTTCTTTTTCTTTCTTTTTCTTTCTTTTTCTTTCTTTCTTTCTTTCTTTCTTTCTTTCTTTCTTTCTTTCTTTCTTTCTTTCTTTCTTTCAAGATTTTATTTATTTATGAGAGAGAGAGAGACAGAGAGAGAGAGAGAGAGCACAAGCAGGGGGAGCGGCAGAGGCAGAGGGAGAAGCAGACTCCCCGCTGAGCAGGGAGCCCCATGTGGAGCTTGATCCCAGGACCCTGGGATCATGACCTGAACCAAAGGCAGACGTGTTTAACTGACTGAGCCACCCAGGCACCCCAAATATAATTATTTTTCTACCACCACAAGACAGAGGGAGGCTTCTTCTGGCAAGAGGTAAGGAAGTCTATCTATCCAGTGTGCTCTCAACGAAGTGAAAATTCGAATATGACGGCCAGCAGGAGAACTTAGGCACAAAAAGGATCACTGAAGTCTTCCAGAGCTCCTTCCTGCTGTAGCCATGATTAATCCAAGCCTCTTCCCACGTCCTACCTTCCTGACTAAAGCCACTGGGTCTCTAATTGGGTTTCATAATTTCTCATTGACATGAACTCCGAAGAATGAGGCACTCTCCAGTTTGGGCACATTCCATGTTCATGGTCTTGTTAGTTTTACTGTTGTCTGTTTTCACAGATGTCTAAGTGCATAAACAAATCCCAGCAATGCAAACATTCCGAGAGGAACTTCTACACAGATAAGAAAAGGTCCAGACCCTAAGCACCACTTGACATCCTGATCAGAGGATACGTGGTTCCTGCAGCCTTTTCCATCCTATGTGGCTCCTGACCTCAGACCAAAAGGAACTTCCCTTAGCTCCTCCAAGCCTCAGAGAACGCAGCACTCTCGGACCCCAGATCAGCAGCTTTCTGACTTTCTGAACCACAGCCATTGTAAGAAAGATGTCATACACTGGAATACAGTATACACAAGTGTGCATATGCATGCGCGCACACACACACACACACACACACCACATAACAAAGTGCCATGTGTCCTGATATTTTCTGTTCTATTTTGCCCACCTTCCAGTCTTTATTTAAAGCTGCCCACAACCTACTAACCCAATTTCATGAGCCACTAATGGGTCAAAACCCACTGTTTGAAAAATGTGACTCAAGGCTCTACCAGGATTACCAGATAAAATAGAGCCTGCTCCATTCCCTAAATCATGGGATTTCCTGGTCTCTACACATGAAAATATCTCCAGCCCTCTCTTACAGAGAGATCTCGCTCAGTCCTCCTGGGCACTTTATTTCTTTTTTTTTCCTTGTGAATCTGCCTCGAGTTGACCTATGTTTGGGGTTCCCTGTGACTCCTTCTTCCCATCTTACATGCCGTCACCCCTTTGGCCCTCACCTTCACTGACAGCTTTTCCTTCTTTGATCACCACCTCCCACCTGAGACACACCTCCACACAGCTCCGAGACCCGTGAGAAATGGCTGCATGTCACCCAGTCCCCCTTTAAAACTTAAATTCCTAAATCCATATTTAGGTAGAGAATTCTGCCTCTGTCACAATTAAACTTTAATACACATATGTCATTTCCCCACACACCATGGGATTTATTGAAATTATATGTAGAAGTTTTTAAAAATAATAGTATGTAGGCCACTGTTTTGTTCTCAAATGTGAACAGGCTGTGATGACGCCTTTTCCTAAATGGATGTTCTTCTTGCCTTGATCCAGTGCTTTGCCACACATTTCCTCTTGAGGAGAAACTGGAAGCTGGTGCACTTTGGTGGGAATGTGAAATGGTGCAGCCTCTATGGAAAACTATATAGGAACTCCTGAAAAAATTAAGCAGAGAATTACTATATGATCTAGTAATTCTATTTTTGGGTATATACCTGCAAAGATTGGAAGTAGACACTAGAACAGGTATTTGTACACCCATGTTCATGGCGGCATTATTTACCATAGCCAAAAGGTGGAAGTAACCCGTGTCATCAACGGATGAATGGCTAATGTGGTCTATACATACAATGGGATACTAGTCAGCCTTAAAAAGGAAGGAAAGTCTGACACAGTCTTCAGCATGGATGAGCCTTGAGGACGTTACGCTCAGTGACCCAAGCCAGTCACAGAAGGAAAAATACTGGATGATTACACTTATATGAAGTATCCAGAGTAGTCAAATTCATAGAAACAGAAAGTAGAATGATGGTTCCCAGAGGCTAGGGGAGGGGAGTTAGTGTTTAATGGGGACAGAGTTTTTGTTTGGGAAGATGAGTTCCATGGGTGGATGGTGGTGATGGTTGCACAACAGTGTGAATGCCACTGCATGAACACTTAAAAATGGCTTAAATGGTAAATTTCATGCTATGTCTATTTTATCACAATTAAGGAAAGAATTTTTTTTAAAAAACCCCATATCCTCCTGCACAGGCTGGGCACTCAGAAGAAGTAGATGGGGGCAGGTACAACCCCAAGCATAACCCAAAGCCTCCCACCTTGAGTGGCAAGTTACTCCCATGTCTCTTGTTCTATCCTGATATTCATGCAATCTTTCCTCTCCTCTCCATAAAGCATCTGTTTGTTACAGCATGGTAACAGTTTAGTTATTTGTTCTGCCAACTCTTCATGTAGAAATGGTTCCAGTCAGATGTGCCCAGCCCAGCCTCACCTGAAATAGCAGGAGCATTTTATTGCTTCACACCACAAGAAGCCCGGAGGTAGGAGATTTCCAGGCTTGGTGATTTCCAGCAGTTCAAAGCCACCATGAAGGGCCTGGAGAGCACATTCCAACTGGTCCCTCCGTGGGTCCAGCTTTGTTCTCAAGGTGGTGCCTTTGGGGTTGGAGGACGGCTGCTGTCATTTCAAGCACCATAAGCACGCCCCACAAAGGTCCAGCAGTGCTACATGACCTTGTTGGCTACCTGAGTCTTTCTTTAAGACTCAAGACGGTTTTCCAGAAGCCACTCGCCAGCCCTCCCCTCCTCTCTCATCAGCCAGCCTGGAGCCAGAGATCCAAGAGCAATGGTTCCCAAGATTGGTTTATTCTAACAGGACCCACCCTCCAGCACAGTTGGCTAATTCTAAGAAGACCTTGCCCCCGCCGAGACTATGAATGACTTCTTCAGCTTGGGTTGCACCCACCATCACAAGTGGTCTGTTTCAAGCAGGGGACCCCCCCCAATCACAACGACCAGCTTCACCTGTGTGGTATCCTCCCCTGCCTCCAACTTCTCTGTGGGGAGGCCACCAGACATCTGAACCAGGTGGAATTCTGTTAGAAAGGAGACAGGCCACCAGGTTTTTGGAAAGGGAACAAAAGACATCAAGTTCAACACCTCAAATTGCAGATGCTCAGAGGCAAAACTTTTGCACAATCTTCTGTCTGTCTCCTCAGCTATAGAAGAAGGTGATGCCCCCTGTGGGGTGTGACTTCCAGGCTGTGGTTTGGGAACAGCTGGAGTATGGAATGTACAAACACGTAAATGCCAGGTGTTGGTTAGCATTCTTCCCACAGGGATGCAGTCAGATGTTCTCATCTGTAGGGTGGTTCTTCAAGTTCAGATTCATCTGGGATGATTGTTTCCACGCAGATTCGGCCTCTCGTTGTCAGAGCATTGGACAAAATTGCTCTTACTTTCAATGCTGTAACTCTTTAAAGTTCTGACCATTCAAATGGCCAAACCAGAGCACAGCTCCCCTCCAAATGAGGGTAAGGTCAGTTTCTAGTCAACTTCCAAGAAAGACACAGGGAAGAAGGAGGTGGTTTTCACAGCAGAGCAGGGGGCAGGAAGAAAGCCTATGTTATCAGGCACTCTATGCCTCCAGCATTGGAAGAAGAGGCTGGAGCTGCCTGTCGGTGGAACTGCAGAAAGCATGGTGGTATTTTACAATCCTGACGCAGACAAGGCTGTGTTTTGCGGCAGGATTCCTTTTCCAATTTTGTCTCTCCTGGGTCTGAGTTAAAAACAGACAGGAAATGAATACGTTGAGCTGCCTTGAAGACAGCTTAGATTTAAAACCCCATGATTTGGAGTATTTCCTCCACAGTGAGGTGGACGTCTCCACCCCTTTGAAGAACTCTATGAAATCAAGATGCTGGACCTGATTTTCAAGGTTAAACACCATGTGGCAAAAGGCCGCAGGGCTGACTTAGTTCTAGCAGCTGCACACAGCGCTGCGCACCCCGATGGCACGTCCAGGGATCGCCACCTGCCTCCCCTGCCTTAGTCCTCGGGCTCGGAGCACGCCCCCACCCCCTTCCCGCTACCGCACCTCACACACGTACTTTTAATTAAAAAAAAAACAACCAAAAACTGGTTCTCAACAATCCCCTGGGGAATTTATGAAACGTGAGGGCTCTTTGTCCTCACCACCAAGAGGTAGGAGACCCGGGCTCGAACAGGAATCTGTGTTTCTTTGTCTTATGAAGATTCTTTTGTTTTGTCATTTTTGAAATTGTGGTGAAACACACAATTCAGCCCTGGAACCATGTTTACCATGACGGTGCGCACTTCGGTGGCATTAAGTACATTCACATCGTTGGGCACCTGTCATGGACGTCAGAGGGCTTCTCGCTTTGCAGAAGGGAAACTCTGCACCCACGAAACCTTGGCTCGTCCTTCCTCCCCCAGCCACCGGCAGCCCCCAGGCTACTTTCTGTCCCTGTGAATGTGACCACGCTAGGGACCTCACAGAAGTGGAATCATGCGGTCTTTGTCCTTCCACAACTGGCTTATTTCACAGAGCGCCATGTCTTGAAGCTTCATCCACATTGTAGCCTGTGTCAGAAGCCCCTTCCTTGTTAAGGCTGAGTCACATTCCATGGTCTGTAGACATCACATCTTGTGTATCCATTCATTTGTTGACGGACCCTTGCTTGCTTCCGCCTCCTAGCTCTTGTGACCAGCAATTCAGGGACCCCAGTGCCTGCTGCTGGGTAGATTGTGCCCTGGAATCACAGGAAAATAAAAAGGTTTGAATGTTTGGAAAGCCATTTCATGGGTCGTGTTCAGTAGTTTTAAAAAACTTGTTTTTCCCTTATGATGATTCTGCCCTCTGCCTTTTCCTTCCCACTCAGACAGCCCCGACCCTGTCCTCTGCACCTGCAGTGGGGTTGTGACTAGAGGGCAGCAAAAGCAACACTGGGAGTCAATATTCAGCGTTTGAATTTCAAGGGAGACTTTTTAAAAACCTATCATCGAGGCACTCATTTCAGGAAAAAAACCCACAAAACAACTTTTTGAGTTGCAAGAGCCTAAAGGTTTCTTTCTTTTCAAAAGCCCAGACTCAGAAGGGCCAAGGGCGTGAATTTAATGCCCAAATGACTTGGGAAGATTAGCTATGGAGACAGAGACCCCCACCCCAGCCCACCCCACCCCCAACTGGGTACTAAGTTCCCTGGCTGGGTGGGTGAGGACAGGCGGCAGGGAGAATCTGCGGTGGTTTTAGAGCTAGTCGAGAGTGCTGGTCTGGGGCGGGGGCCTTGCTCCCTGTCCCCCTGTGCCCAGGGCCCAGGACAGGGGATTAGAGGACTCCAGAGCAGAGAAGGTTATGCCTCGCTTTCTGGGTGAAGCCTGGGGAGGCTGCAGGTCTAGCAGAAGCCCCAGCCTCCTGTGGAGGACCCGATAGCCCAGAGCATCCTGTGGGCTCAGACAAAATGGGAGGGCATCCAAAGTGGCCCCTGGTGAATGGCTCAGGAGTAGGTGAGGAACACCTGGGGGACCTGGAGGAGCGTCGAGGTCAGGGTGTGGGGAAGTGGCGCCTCCTGTGAGAGCCAGTGCCTGGGCGCCAGGTGTGGAGCATGAGTGTTTCCGAGATGCCAGCAGCAGAGGATGCCTGCAGTCGGGCGGGGTGTGGGGAGCTCGATGGCCACCACAGTGGACAGATGGCAACAACAGAACCCCCACTGATGCCTCAGTGATCTATAAAGCCCCCCAAATGTCACCCAGCCCCAATGAGAAAGGGGAGAGCGCAAACCCAGCTGACCAGGAAAATGATTTCTTTGAATTAATCCTGAATTGATGCTTCATTTTTGGAAAAGTAGAAATCGTTAGAGAAAAATTGAGTTCTTCTTCCTCCTCCTCCCCTTTCTTCTTTTTTGCCGTAATTTGTGGCCTCTGAAGACAGCCTGCCCACATGTGACTCAGTTTATTCGTCTGGATTATGGGGATTAAAGCCCTTGATCAGTGTTCCACCCAGGGGGTTGTGACAATCCCGTGAGCTATGAGACGGCTGAAGGAGAGGTAAGCATCACATTTCTCCAGGATCTACATTCTGGGATGCAAATGAAACCTTTTTTTTTTTTTTTTTTTAAAGATTATTTGTTTATTTATTTATTTGAGAGACAGAGAGAGAGCACGAGTGGGGCGAGAGGCAGAGGGAGACGCAGACTCCCCGCTGAGCATGGAGTCTGATGCTGGGCTCCATCAGGAACTCCAGGATCATGACCGGAGCGGAAGGCAGACGCCCAACCGACTGAGCCACCCAGGTGCCCTGCAAGTGAAACCTTTTTGAGAATGACTGTTCTGCTTGGCTATCAATGACAAGCTGCTGGCTCCTGGAAGGGCTACTTCTTCCTTTAATTTCAAGGTTCTGTGGGTCCCGTTGGGTGGCTCTGCCCCAGCACTCCCACTAAGGAGCATGTATTAGTCCGCTAAGGCAGCTGTAACAAAGTTCCACGGGCTTAACCAACAAGCATATATTTCCTCTCAGTTCTGGAGCTGGAAGTCCAAGATCAAGGTGTCGGCCGGGCTGGTTCCTTTTGGCTTGCAGATGGCCTTCTCCCTTTGTCTTCACATGCTCTTCCCTCTGTGTGTGTCTCAAAAGTCTCTTAGGACTTCAGCATATACATTTGGTGGGGGTGGGGACACCACTGAGCCCATAACAGGAGCCTCACGTGCACTGAAGCTGTTTGGGACGAGTCCCTGTCCTACCTCAAATCTAAATTGTATCTCGATTTCTAACCAGCTGCATTGGACATGCCCGGGGAGCGTGTTAGGAAATGCAGAGTCTCAGGCTCCACCCCAGACCTGCTGACTCAGAATCTGCATCCTAACCAGTTCCCCCAGGTGACTCACGTGCTGTTAGAATTCCAGAGGCGCTCACTGAAACCACCCTCCCAGGCAGGAGCCTGCAGGAGTTTCGCAACACATGCTCGCAAAGCAGTGCTTAAATTGTTTAAATCATCACCCAGGGAGAGTCACGGGGGCTGGGCTCTGATGGTGGAGGAGTCTCTGACTTGTTCAAGGTGCACTGAGATTGCCTATGTGAGCCAAGCTGACTGTCGGTCCCCTAAATTCTTGGCGGGGTGTGGGGAGGTGGGTGGGAGTCACAACCTGGAAGCTGTGACAAGGGGAGGAGTCATCCTGATTAAAGGTGCAGAGAACAGGATGACAAGATAGTGTTGCCAGATTTAGCAAGTAAGAATACAGGCAGAATTTGAGACCTACTTACACGATGGTTTTGCTGTGTATCTGAAATTCCGTTGTGATTGGGCAACCAGGGTTTTCTCTGCAGCCCTACAATGGAAGCCCAGCCTCCGGCAAGCAATGATGATGCTCCTTTCTCTCCCCTGCCCCTTCCGGCCCACCCACCCACCCACGCTACCTCTACCTTGCTATCTTCCAGAAAAACTAGAGACAGAAACAGAAGCCTGGAGGGCAAGGGGACAGAGCGGTGGTCCCTGGACACTGGGATGTTGAATCTTGCCTTCTGTCTTGCTGGTCTGATCCAAACTCCACCAGCGCCATGTTGGTGTGGAGACCAGGCTGCCCTGCCTCTTCCCATCCTGGGGCCACCTCCACCTGCCCAGCCTGACAACTCTCCCAGTCTTTCCAAGTAGCCCGACTCCCACCCTCAATGCCCCTGGACAGAAGAAGGACCGGAGCTCCCACATGGGCCCTGACAAAGTTCTCCGAAATTCCCCTTCACTTTAGTTCAGTGGACACTTGCTGAGAGTTACACTAAAAAGCTCTCAACAATGAAAGCCCCCAGGCCCACCTAGGGAAAAGAATGGTTTCTCATGGAAGAATTGCCTACTCTTAGTGGACTCATCATCAGTGTTGGCATGATAAGCAAAGGAGGGAATTTCTGAAGCTAGAGTAAAGTTCTGGAATGTGAGGGGCAAATCAAAGGTTTCCACACAGAGGGAGACAGGTAGGAAGAGGGGGCCAGAAGGCACCCTGGGCGCATCCGGTCTGGGCCACCTGGGGTTGGTTGTCAGGTACCTGTAACGTTCCCAGTTATCCAACATGACAACCCATCCCCTGTCCCCAGGGCTGCCCGGTAGGACCCTGGCTTCCTTCTTGTTGGAAAAACCCAGCCAAGTACCCTGAGGAGTGTGAAATGAGAAGCTATGGGAAATTTTACAAGAGGCAAGTGGGTTGTCCAGTCATTTCACATATGTGTATTTCAATGTGATTTGGGGTGCTGCAGAGCTTATAGAAAGATAGAAAAAATGCTTTTTTTTAAAAAAAAAAAAAAGCTCCTTTCTCTTTAGGAAGGGAGACCTCATACTTACATCACTAAATCCAAAACAGGACATCAGCTATGATGTGGTGATCCTTTGCCAACAGCTGGATGCCGGAGAAGCAGGCAGCTGTCTGGTATGTTGGCCGTGTGCCCATGATGGATACTTCCTCAGCTAGTTCTAGTCGCCTGCCCCGACTCAGGCCAAGGGACCTTCTCCCTTGACAGGACATCACTTAGCCCAACAGCCACGACACTGATGTCCTTTTCCTTTGAATGTGGGCATTTCCGATGTATAATAATGCCAGACCACCCTGTTCATATTATGTCTAGAACCTTTAGTGTGGATTAGATTTTATTCTGCCTAAAAACTCTATAAAACACAATGGTGCCCTTCTTTATACATTCTGCAAATGTAAAAGATTAAATAAGAATCAACCCACCTTTCCACTGTGTGCCTACACGTCATTGCATGCATGTGCGTGTGTTACAGTCATGGACCCCATGGAAGGTGTAGAATGAGATGAGGGCCAGTGACAAGTCCCTGAGGAACAGGGACTGTCCCCTCAGGGCTGGGGGTAGAATTAGGGAAGAAAATGAGGGGAGAGGGTGGTGTCCCAGTGGCCAAGCCAAGAGAGAGTTTTGTTGTTTGTTTTTACTAGAAGGATGAGAGAGACGGTGTCAAGAAGTGAACGCGCACTGAGGGATCAGACTGGCCGTGTTCTAATCCCCATGTGCAATTTCCAGCAAATGACTTAGTGCCCATTAGCCTCAGTTTCCCCATGAGGGAATGAGGACACTGACAGTACCCGTCGTCCCAGAAGCTTGTTGAGAAGACGCAGTGAGCTAGCAGGTGTGTGCTCTTTAGTCCCTGGCACATGGGGAGGCTCCTTGAGTTTCGTTCCTCTTGAGGAAGGATTTCTCAACAACCTCAAATCAGCGGCAGATGACAGGGATAAAACTTACCATACTGTCACCCAGCTATTCACTCACAGGCCCGTCTCCATAATTAGAACATGAGTTTCAGGAGGACACAGACAAGAGCATTAAGAGGACAAAGACAATGTCTTATTCAAACATAATTGGCATTTAATAAATGTTTATTGAACACGTAGCTGGATAGATGAATGAATGAATAATTAATAACAAAGGCGACTGCCCCTGAGAGTCAGTTTTGTTCACAGATTGAATGCACGTGGAAATAATCAAAAGAGATCCTTATTTGCCTGGTGATTATCTAAAAATCTGTCTCCTCTCCTCCCCCCATCCCCCGCCCCTCTGGAGGTTTCCAGGAAGCAAGTTGAAAAGGGCAATAGGAACAACACCACACCTGTATTCCAAGGACAGGTATAGTCAAGTGAAAAAACAAAAAAAACCCCAAACAAACAAAAAAAACACGGGAAGAGATCAGGCATTCAAAAAAGGAAAAAGGCCAGGCAATGCTAACAATATTTTTTCAATCCAGAAATATTTGGAGACGGATTCCCAACTCTGTGCTTTTAAAGTCAGTTGTTATTAATGAGTACAGAAATAAAAATACCCACTGGGAAGCCTGCCCCAACTCCCAAAGACCGAGCTAAGAACACACGTGTGGGTGTGACTTGTGACGGTAGTTTTCTGTTGTGTTGCTGTCCCCACAGCCGGTCAAACCACCCGCTGCCAAGAGTGCCCTCCAGCCTTAGTAACACAGTGAAACCATTCCAGGTTCTCTTCTCTGCATAGGCGACTGGGGGCTGGGCCATACTGTGCTTTCTATTTGGAGGTGAGTGTTTTTTGCACACAGGCCAAGAATGCCTACAATGTGTATTTTTTAAAAAATCTTGAGCATTTCAAGTTGCATGTGCAAGAGGAGTCAAAAGTTAAATAAACAAGATTAGAAGCAAGATAAGCACCAACACTGAGTCACACACGGGTTTGTCAGCATTGGCTAGGACGAGCCAGCGGGAGCCTCAGATGGTGTCTTTGGTAACAGAGCCCCTTATCTTCCTGGTTGACTGCAGTAAGATCCCTGGTATTCCACGCACAGTTCCACTCCATCCCCCTTTCAAGCATCATCCACTGACAGTAGAGATGACCTCACATTAATATTCCTTTCTCTGAGGGGTAGGTAGGGAGTGGTATTTGCTAGAGAATGATTTGCCTAATTGCCCACAATGTCACGCTCTTAAAACCTATCTTGATGGCTTCGTAAACCACGTTCTCCTCGCCCTACAGCCCCCTCGAGCGTGTATTAGTTCTTGACTCATCCCTACCACTAAGTTAACTTAACTTTGTAAAACAGAGATGATTAAACTCAGCTGAATCTGCCCATTTTTATTCTGCCTTGGAAGTTCACTCAATTTTTTTCTGGGCACCTCGGAGGAAATTTAATTTATTAGCTATTAAATGACCGGCATGCCACCTTATTTGAGAGGAGCTGCCTAGGTGTTGAAGCACTCCTTGAAAAGCAAGCATGGAACTTCCCAAGAGTAAATTAAAGCACATTTATTTTCCCTTCCGTTAAGATAAAATGCAAATGAAGAAAATCCAATTCGAATTAATTTCAGCAAAAGAGCAAATTATTGGCTCTTGGAATCAAGGACAGAGATGGAGTCAGCTTCAGGGACAACTGGATTCAAGATCCAAATGCCTCGGCTTCCTTCTCTTCCTTCCCTCTCTGTTTCTCTCTATATTGTGACTCCATTCTCTCCTACTGTGTACTCATGTTCTCCCATAGCTCCTTAGGAGTGGGTCCTAGTTGTACTTGAAAAATCCTGAAAATGGACTTGGCCATCTAAAGTAAGCTGCTCACTCCTTAGGCAATTGCTAAAACCATGGAGACAGGGGCTCCTGGGTGGCTCAGTCAGTGAAGCGTCTACCTTTGGCTCGGGTCATGATCCCAGGGTCCTGGGATCGAGCCCCACATTGGGCTCTCTGCTCAATGGAGAGCCTGCTTCTCCTTCTCCCTCTGCCCTGCTTTGTGCTCTCTCTCTTGCTCGCTCTCTCTTTCAAATAAATTAATAAAATAAAACCTTGGAGACAATCATATGAGACAATAGCATCTGCTGCTCCCATCAGAACACAGAGAAGAGGGAGACGGTCCTCAAGAAAAGTACCGGGCAGAGAAAGCAATAATTGTCTTATATTACTCATATTTTTTTTACTCTGTATTTTTGATGCTCTGATATCTCAGGGTCTTGCTGGCCTGGACAGACTCCCCCTCCCAGGGTTAGCCAATTCCATTTTTTTTTTATGTTCAATTAGCCAACATATAATATATCATCAGTTTTTGATGTAGTGTTCAACGATTCATTAGCTGCGTATAATACCCAGTGCTCATTCCTTGAGAGAGCAGACAACTCACCTGCCAGTGTGCATTTCACATGCAAACCACCAATGCAGGGCTCACAGCCCCATCCCCTTCTCTACTGAGCCCTTACACTCAGGCCATGATCACGCTGCCCTCATCACCCCAGGTCCGGGTACCAGACAACGAGGGGGCGGTCCTTGTGCCACAGAGTCCACTGAAATTGTTCCAACTAGCCAATTCTAACTAAGCCTGTGTACCCTTCCTTATCCATGCCCTCTCATAGAAACCACAATAAAGGACCGTGCTCACATTTCCCCTCTGCCTCCTGACCAACCCCAGTGCTTCCCCAAGTGGCTGTGCATGGTAAGCCATGCTGTCTGTTGCTAGGGATCTGTGAGCATAGCACACTTCTTTCTTCATGACAAGTATTTCCACGTCTGCATGTCTTACTCCACCTGACTGAAACAAATCCTATTTAAGAGCATCCTTAAAACACATCTGGTACAACCACCAGCCCAAACCAGAAGCTACTAGAGGAACATTTACCCTCATGAAGTTGCACTGATTCTACATTCAGGTCCCAAATTCCAAAGTAGGTTTGGTGATAAGCAAAGCGTGGGTAGGGATCAAATGCAGAGTTTGCTGGAATCAGAACATATCTAATGAAGCCATTTTCTAAAGCCAGAAACATCATACAGTGCTTATAATTGAGAGACAGACTGGGAGAAATACAAGTGGGACATTAATGGAGACTCCTATAATTCTACTACTGTAGCAGAGTGGTTACGGGGACAGACTTTGTACTCAGACTGCCTGGGTTCAAGCCTGGGCTATTCCCTCCGAAGGTGCAAGTCCTTGAATAAGGTCCAGAAACTCTGAAAGCTTAGTTCCTCAACTCTGAAATAAAGATAATATGAATGTCTGCTTTCTATCTAGATGAAGATTAAATGAGATGATCCTTGGAGAAGAGGGAAACAGGCCTGGTAAATCTTTAATGCTATCTGCTGCTACTGTTTAACTTTGTTTTTATGACAAAACAAGCTTAAGTGTAGCAAGTTAAATCATAAAATAATGTTTCTAACCCCACAGATTAGTATTTTCACTCCCTTAAAGAATATTTTCTTTTTAAGGCATTTCTAAGAATGGCACATAGCACAAAAGCCAAAAAGGAAGGGATGGACAAATATGACCACATTAAAATGGAAAAAGTAATTTAGAGTAAAATCACTGAAAAGAAAGATAAAAGACAAATGACAATGTACTACAGAAAAAAAAAATGGGCATGCAATACACATTCCAGACAAAAAGGATATTTTCTCTAATATACAAAGCTAACAAGTCGATAAGAACAAAGTGTTGGAAGGATGTGGAGAAAAAGGAACACTCATGCACTGTTGGTGGGAATGCAAACTGGAAAACAGTATGGAGGTTCCTCAAAACATTAAAAATAGAATTACCATATGATCCAGTAATTTCACTACTGGGTATTTACCCAAAAAACCTGGAAACACTAATTCGAGAAGATACATGCATCCCTATGTTTACTGCAGCATTATTTACAATAGCCAAGATACGGAAGCAGCCTAAGTGTCCATTGATAGATGAATGGATAAAGGTGTGGTGTGTGTGTGTGTGTGTGTGTGTGTATGATGGAATTATGGAATATAATGGAATGTATTTATATATACACATGTATAATGGAATATTATTCAGCCATCAAAAAGAATGAAATCTTGCCATTTGCAATGATGTGGATGGAGCTAGAGGGTATAACGCTAAGTAAAATAAGTCAGATGGAGAAAGACAAATACCATATAATTTCACTCATATGTGGAATTTAAGAAACAAAACAAAGGGAAAAAAAGAGACAAACAAGAAAGCAGATACTTAAATACAGAGAACAAACTGGGGTATGGATAAAATAGATAAAGGGGATTAAAAGATACAAACTTACAGTTGCAAAATAAACATGTCACAGAGATGAAAAGTCCAGCATAGGAAATATAGTCAATAAGATGGTAATAACGTTGTTTGGTGACATATGGCGATCACCCTTACCACGATGAGCACTGAACCATGTATAGAATTGTTGAGTCATTATATTGTACACCTGAAACACATATAACACTACATGTTAATTGTACTTTAATAAAAAATAAATAAATACAATTATGTATTGTATTTATACAATACATAATTGTATATTGTATTTAAAGTGTACAATATTTACAATTAAAAAGTTAAATACAATTTCTAAGAATGGCACATAGCACAAAAGCCAAAAAGGAAGGGATGGACAAATATGACCACATTAAAATGGAAAAAGTAATTTAGAGTAAAACCACTGAAAAGAAAGTTAAAAGTATTTTAAAAATTGTATTTAAAGTGAACATGATGCAAAAATCTAGTGGCATTGTATTTTTAAAAATACATCTGTATGTGAAATAAACACACACACACACACAGACACACACACACACACACACACACACAGGAAATGACCCAATAGAACAATGAGCTAAGAACATGAGCAGAAGGTTCTCAGAAAGAAAGAAACCAAGCAGCCAATAAACATAATTCAAGGTGCGGTGTCAGGAGAGCTTGTGGCTGCAGGTAAAAGCACCCAAATAATGACCGGTTCAGCCAGTTTAGGTTACATTTTCGCATAACAAAACATCTGCAGCAGGCAGGCGGGACCCCTTACTGGTATTGCTTCAGCTCTAAAAAACAACACGAGGGAAAAAACTTTCTATGTATTTGTCCCGTCACTCAGTCATCCAAGCTCTAAGACAGCTCCACATACTGCAATTAGATTCAAGACAAAGAAGAGGAGTTGGGTTGGTAGAAACAGAAGGTGGTAAGAACGTTCCTTTCCAGTAAACGTTCATTCAGATCTTAGCAGCTAGAGCTGTGTGTTATTGCGGACTCCAGGTGCAAGGGAGGCTGAGAAGTTGAGGACTGGTGTGTACTAAAGAATTTGGCTGGTCTTTGTCCCCAGTTTCTAACAGGCAACCCCGAAACCCTTGGAATTTCCTAAGTGAGGATGTCTTTGTTATCATGGTGGGCCCCTCCGATGGTATCTGATAGTTTAGCTAACAAGGTGACTTGATATGGTGGCTGATCATGCTAGAAAGACCAACCATATGATAGAGGGTTGGGGCTTTGAGCCATCTGATATCAGCCCAGCCTCTGGGGAGAGAAGGAGGCTGGAGACTGAGTTCAACCTTGTGGCCAATGATCAATCAGTCGTCCTTACATGGCAATTCTGGAGTTGGCCAAACACAGAGGCATAGCCCTGCCTTCATTTCAGACACCAGCTGTAAGTTCAGAGTCCCCAGGGTCACCATCTCTTCTGACAAGCTGGCTACAGATTTGGGAGTTCTAGTGACCACTTCGATAATTCACTAGAAAAACTCAGAATTCACTGGAAGCACTGTGTAGATCATTGCAGTTTTTTACTGCAAAAGGATACAAATCAGAACCAGCCAAAAGAAGGGACACAGAGGGCAAAATCTGAGGATTCCAAAGTGAAGCTTCCCTCTTCCTCAGGGATATAGTACCTTCCCAGCACATCAAAGCTTTGGTGGTGATTGGCTTTCTGTGTTTCTCCACAAAGTACTATCTGCGTTTGGTGATGGAAAATTCTTGTTGAAAGGATTGTTCTTTGAATCGTGAGGCACTTACTATTCCTAACCCATGGACACTAAATGATAGCACCCATTCCCCATCATGGTGGCAACCTCAAATTCTTTCATGTTCCCCAAGGCCCCATAAGGGCCAGTCCCATACTCCAATTGAGATCTTCCAGCTTAGATTAATCATGACTGATTACCTAGGACCAGGCACACTGTCCTTGCAAACGAAATCAGTGTTCTGTTTACAAAATAGAAGGAGAATGGATATTGGATGGGTAACTAACGGTGTTACCCAGATGCCCAGCCTCATTCTAATTAAGCAAATGAAATTTTGCACTATAGTAATGTATCACTTTTCACTAATCATACTGGCAAATGTTAAACATTTTGATAATATCCAGTGTTGGCAACATTGTAGAAGACCTGCATTCCACTTTACTTTTGGCAGGAGTGAACAATGGTACAAGTTTTCAAGAACACTTTGCCAACATCTATCAAAATTTTAACCACAATGACCCAGCAACTCAATTCCTCAGTACATACCCCAAAGAATGAAAAGAGGCACTCAAATACTTATACACAGATGTTCCTGGCAATACTATTGACAGTAGCCAAAGGTGGAAACAACACCAATGTCCATTGATAGGTGAATGGATAAACAAATTGTGGTCCATACGTATGATGGACTATTATCCAACCATGAGAGGGAATGAAGTATCAATATGTGCTACAATGTGGATGAACCTCAAAAACATTATGTAAGGGAAGGAAGCCAGACACAAAAGAACACATATCGTGTGATTCCATTTCTATGAAATCTCCAGAATAGGCAAATTTATAGATACAGAAAACAGACTGGTAGCTGCCAGGGACTGGGAGGAGGAGGGGAAGTAAATACTTAATGGATATATAGTTTTTGGAGGGATGAAAATGTTCTGAAACTAGATAGAAAAAGTGGAGGTTGCACATCATTGTGCATTGTGCATTGTATGAGTGTACTAAATGACACGGAATTGTATACACTTTAAAATGTATAATTTTATGTTATGTGAATTTCACCTCAATTTAAAAAATGAAAAAAATTTAACTGAAGACCACTATGACTTTCAGTTTGAGGAATACAAACCCTATACATTTGCACACATACATTAAGATGTATGTATACAAATATCCATTATAGCAGTGTTTGAGAAACGCAAATGACCTAAATTCATAGGAGTGGGTCTTTCCTCAAATAATATGGTATATCCACATAATGGAATACATACGGCCACTGAAAAGAATGGAGTGGATTTATATACACTGATATAGAAAAAGAGTCTTTTTTTATTTAAGATTTCATTTATTTGTCAGAGAGAGAGAGAGAAAGCACAAGCAGGGGGAGCAGCAGACAGAGGGAGAAACAGGCTCCCCCCTGAGCAGGGAGCCTGATGAGGGACTTGATCCCAGGTCCCTGAGATCATGACCTGAGCCGAAGGCAGTGGCTTAACTGATTGAGCCACCCAGGTGTCCCCAGAAAAACAGTCTTAACTGTAAAAAACAAGTGACAGATCAGGCAGATCAGAGTTTGGTTTCTGTGTCACCCGTCAGTAATTTGGGTAAGTTACATAACCTCGGAGTCTTTCCTCTTGGCATTAAAGTGGTAGTTATAGGATCCCCATTTGTCCACTTGTCATAAATAAGGTAGTGCCTAAAAAGGGTGTAGCCCAGTGTCTGGTACATTGTGGGCACTTCCGAAATGCGGATGGATGTTACCGTTGCTATTTCTCACTCAGATTGGTTTGAGTTGTACTTTCTTTGGTGGACACCCTAATTATAAGCAGCATCCCTTCTCCATCCTTGACTAGCTGCTGCTCTGGTAGAGCCCTGTGCTCTGTCCACCGTCTTGGCTGCAATTGCTGTCGACCGCAGGGGCTCCCACTCTGGGCTGGAGAGCAATCAGGGAGGACGTAACTGCCGCAGGCATCAGCTTAGGCTCGCAGCTCCGGCCCTGGGCTGCTCTCCCGCCTGGTCCTCGTGTGACGGGGCAAGGAATTCTTCCCGCAGCTTGGCGGCGGAGCAGGGAAGTGCTGGGATGCAAAGTGGCCACTGGCAAGACCCCTGCAGCTCACATATGTCTCCAGCACAGGATTACTGACCATCTCCCGGGCACTAGTACGATAGGAGGCTAAGGGGATAGAAGGTGATAGAAGGCGACGATCTCCCGCAGGGACTGCTATAACCACAGTTGTCTGGGCAGCTCAATAGTCACAAGGCTTTACCATTTTGGTGACTCAGATGCCTTCAGTGTCCGCTTCTGGGGCTCTGCTGCTAATTAATTGTTTGCTGCTCTCTTCCTTTCTCTGTCTCCATGTGCCGTGACTCCTGGGTCCTCTTGGTTGCTAGTGTCCAGCTTCAGCCTCCGAGGCTCTAGGTTGGTTTGGTTGGTCACCCCTGGGCTCTCATACAGGTTGCTGTCACAGATTGGCAGCCTGGCTCCTGTCAGCTGACCTAGGGCGGTGAGTGGGGGCACAGTGTGACGGTCACTCAGGCGGTCACTCCCTCCAGTACAGCCAAGTAGTGTGCTAGGTGCTGGAGACGGTCCTGGAATAAAGAATATCCTTTTCCACCGTATTAGAACCTGTGATATCCGAGAAGGACCCTTGGCAGCCATACGTTCCGTTCCATGAAATAGAGCAGGGGTTTAAAAAGGCGAGCCAGATAGTCAATTATTCACTTTCCCCTGGGGGGAAAGGAGATACAGTGGCTCTTTTTCAACCACATGAAATTTTCCAGCTTCCAGTGTGGCTTTGTGTAAGATATTAATTATTGGCTGGTATTTTAGGACAGCTTAGCAGATCTGAGTTTGGAAGGGAGGAGGCACGTGTCTGAGGAGAGGGCTGGAGTACCAAACGACACAGTTCGCATGACACCAGGAAACCTTGGGCTGGCCCTCAGAGACCTGAGCCTGCGTCCCAGCTCAGCCTCCAACGTAGCCTGTAAACTCAGGGAAAGTTCCAGGACCTCTGTCCCATCTATTTATGGAGTTATATTTAACATACTTAGCAGTTTCTTAAAGGTGATTATATATGAGCTCCAATATTTTTACTATTATTTATAAATCTGTCTTACTTCCAGAGCCTTCCTCTTTAAATCTTACAGGAAATGGCTCTCTCCGCCAAGAAACTAAGGAGGGTGCAAGGCTTGTGACCGGGCAGTTCAGGACCTCAAGTAAGAGGTCTCCAGGTGGAACCATCAAGATCGGAGTCCCATTTTTCTCATCTGTCATATGGCATCACCACACAACAGAACCATGATCAACCAAAAGAACTCAAGTGAGAATGAAGGAATGGTCTAAAAAGCACTTTAGAAATTTTTAAAAATTTTATTATGTTACGTTAATCACCATACATTACATCATTAGTTTTTGATGTAGTGTTCCATGATTCATTGTTTGTGTATAACACCCAGTGCTCCATGCAGTACGTGCCCTCTTTAATACCCATCACCAGGCTAACCCATCCCCCCACCCCCCTCCCCTCTAGAACCCTCAGTTTGTTTCTCAGAGTCCATAGTCTCTCATGGTTTGTCTCCCCCTCTGATTCCCCCCCCCTTCATTTTTCCCTTCCTACTATCTTCTTTTTCTTTTTCTTTTTTTTTAAAGATTTTATTTATTTATTTATTTGACAGAAATAGCGAGAGAGGGAACAGAAGCAGGGGGAGTGGGAGAGGGAGAAGCAGGCTTCCTGCAGAGCAGGGAACCCGATGTGGGGCTCGATCCCAGGACCCTGGGATCATGACCTGAGCTGAAGGCAGATGCTTAACAACTGAGCCACCCAGGCGCCCCATCTTCTTCTTTGTTTTTAACATATAATGTATTATTTGTTTCAGAGGTACAGGTCTGTGATTCAATAGTCTTATACAATTCACAGTGCTCGCCATAGCGCATACCCTCCCCAATATCTATCACCCAGCCACCCCAACCCTCCCACCCCCCACCACTCCAGCAACACTCACTTTGTTTCCTGAGATTAAGAATTCCTCATATCAGTGAGATCATATGATACATGTCTTTCTCTGACTGACTTATTTCGCTCAGCATAATACCCTCCAGTTCCATCCACATCGTTGCAAATGGCAAGATTTCATTCCTTTTGATGGCTGCATAATATTCCATTGTATATATATACCACATCTTCTTTATCTATTCATCTGTCAATGGACATCTTGGCTCTTTCCAAAGTTTGGCTATTGTGGACATTGCTGCTATAAATATCGGGGTGCACATACCTCTTTGGATCCCTACATTTGTATCTTTGGGGTAAATACCCAGTAGAAGCACTATAGAAATTTTTAAACCTCACTAATGTTGGTTGTCAGGATAAGAATAAATGGCCAGGCTAGAAAGAAAGGTAATGAGAAGTGACTGCCAAATGGCTCTAGGAGTTTTCATTTTGGAGAGATAAGAAATGTCTGGAACTGGAAGGTGGATGGCCGTACAACATTGTGAATATACTTAATGTCACTAAATTGTACACTTGAAAATATAAAAATTGTAGATTTTACGTTATTGGCGTTTCACCACAATAAAAATAAGTTTTTAAAAACGAATAAATGGTTGAACTTCCTTCCATCTATGACTGAGCTGCTCAAATCAGACCAACTCTTATACCAAGGAAACAAAAAAGTCTGGATACAGTTGTTTAGAAAACAGCCATTTGAAGACATCAAAAGAGAAAGTAATGCAGTCAGGGCTTGAGGACCAAACTCCCAGGGAGAAGGTAGATGCGTTGAGGTGACCTTGACATTCTCTACTGGGCTTTCCCCCTGAAGGATAAAGATGGATGACTTACAGCACCAGATAGCAAGATCAGTTATAAAGTTAGAGCGCTAACTTTAGCATAGCATAGCAATCGGACAAATAGACCAATGAAAGAGAATAGCGGGTCCAGAAATGACTGCATATATACTATATATATCATATATAAATATATATGATTTAGAAAGAGTAGCATGGCAAAGCTACTCTTTACCAGTGGGGAAAGAATAGCTGGGTCAACTTCATAATATATAGAGATAAAAGTACATTTTGAACCCCCTCCCAACTTAACACAAATCAATTCTAGGTGGATCAAAGTCTTAAATAGTGACAAGGAAAACAATAGAGCTTCTGGAAGATAGCATAGAAGAATGTCTTCATGATCTTGGGATAGGAAAATATTCTTTTTCTTTTAAGATTTTATTTATTTATTTGTTTATTTATTTATTTATTTATTTATTTATTTATTTGTCAGAGAGGGGGGGAGAGAGAGAGAGAGCGTGCGAGCACAAGGAGAGGGAGCTGCAGGTAGAGGGAGAAGCAGGCTCCCTGCTGAGCAAGGAGCCCGGATGCGGGACTCAATCTCAGGACCCTGTGATCATGACCTGAGCCAAAGGCAGACGCTTAACCGACTGAGCCACCCAGGCATCCCAGGATAGGAAAATATTCTTAAGAAATACAAAGGGAAAGATAATTTAGACTGCATTAAATGAACTTTTTGTTCATCAGAAGACCCCATTTAGGAGACTGAAAAGGGAAGTCTTAGAATGGGAGATATATTACAGAATATATTACAAAAAACCCACCTACAAATAGACAAGGAAAAGACAAACCATATTTTCAGAAATTGGCAAGAGATTCCAATAGGAACTTCACAACAGAGGATATCCAGATGGCCAATAAACTTCTGAAAAGTAAAAATGCAAATTGAAACCATAAAGAAACACTACCACATACTCACCAGAATAGTTTAAAAACAACAACAACAACAAAAATTGATTATACTGTGTTTTGGCAAGTATATAGAGCAACTGGATGCTCAAACACTGGGAGGATAATTTTGTCCACCATTTTGGAAAACTCTATGGCAATATCCACTGAGTATATATTCAGCTGAAATGCTTATATATGTGCACCAAAAGACATGTATGAAAAAGGGTTAGAGTTGTGCTATTTATAGTGACCCCAGACAGGAAACAACTCAAATGTCCGCCAAGAATAGAATACACAAATAAATTTATTTTTTTATAGTTCATTTATCATTTATTTATATACTTATCATAATTTAAATAAATTATAGGGCATTCCTATAATGGAATACTTTATGCAATAAAAATGAATGACCTCCTCCAAGCACAAAATGGATGAATCTCCTAAATACGAGGTTGAGCAAAGAAGTCAGCCACCAAAGAGCAGTCAGTAGGATCCTACTTATATGAAATTCAAAATCAGACAAAACAATCTGTGGTCAGAGAAGCGAGACTACTTGTTCTCTTTGGTGGGGATGATGAGTGGGAAGGGCAGGGGGCCCTTCTGTGGTGCTGGTCATGTTATAGTTCTAGTGTGGGTGGGACCGTATTGCTGAGTTCAGTTTTTAAAAATTCATGGAGCCATCCACTTATCATTCGTGCACTTTTCTGTCTATACTGCAATAAAAATAGTTTAGCCCAAAGGTAAATGTATAAACAGACAAATAAAAACAAATAGTCATCAAAATATACATAGTGGTCTCTACAGAGAAAAGTTACAAAGCAACTTTTGATCAGTAATGCTGAGCATCTTTTCATGTGTCTGTTGGCCATCTGAATGTCTTCTTTGGACAAATGTCTGTTCATATCTTCTGCTCATTTATTACTTGGGTTTTTTGTTTTTGGGGTGTTGAGTTTGATAAGTTCTTTATATATTTTGGATACTAACCTTTCATTGAATATGTCATTTTCAAATATCTTCTCCCATTCAGTAGGTTGTCTTGTAGATTTGTTGATTATTTCCTTCTCTGTGCAAAAGCTTTTTATTATTTTGATGTAGTCCCAGTAGTGGGTTCCCCTTGTCTCAGGAGACATATCTAGAAAAATGTTTCTATGGCCAATGTCAGAGAAGTTAATACTTGTGCTCTCTTCTAGGGTTTTGATGACTTCAGTTCTCACATTTGGGTCTTTAATTCATTTTGAGTTTATGTTTCTGTATGGTGTGAGAAAGTGGTCCAGTTTCATTCTTTTGCATGTGGCTGCCCAGTTTTCCCAACACTATTTGTTGAAGAGACTGTCTTTTTCCCTTTGGATACTCTGTCCTGCTTTGTTGAAGTTTAATTGACCATATAATTGTGTACTTATTTCTGGATTTTCTATTCTGTTCTATTAATCTATGTGTCCGTTTTTGTGTCACTACAACACTGTCTTGATGACTACACCTTTGTAGTATAACTTGAAGTCCAGAATTGTGATGCCTCCAGCTTTGCTTTTCTTTTTCAAGATTGTTTGGCTATTCAGAATCTTTTGTGGTTCTATACAAATTTTAGGATTGTTATAGTTTTGTGAAAAGCGCTGTTGATACATATATGTATTTGTTTTTGTTTTTGTTTTAGAGAGACAGATAGGTGGGAAGGGACAGAAGGAGGGGGAGAGAGAGAATATTAAGCAGGCTCCACCCTCAGTGTGGAGCCCAATCTCACAACCTTGAGATCATGACATGAGCCAAAATCAAGAGTTGGATGCTTAACTGACTGAGCCACCCAGGCACCCCACTATCGATATTTTGATAGGGATTTCATTAAATCAGTAGATTGCTTTGGGTAGTATGGATATATATTTTTTAAGATTTTATTTATTTATTTATTTATTTATTTATTTATTTATTTATTTAGAGACAGAAAGCATAGGCAGGGGGAGTGGTAGGTAGAAGGAGAAACAGGCTCTCCACTGAGCAAGGAGCCCGATGCGGGACTCAATCCTGGGACCCTGGGATCATGACCTGAGCCAAAGGCAGATGCTTAACGACTGAGCCACCCAGGTGTCCCAGGTAGTATGGATATTTTAACAATATTTTTTCTTCCAATCCATGAACATGGAATGCCTTTCCATTTTTTTGTGTCCTCCTCAATTTCTTTCATCAGTGTTTTATAGTTTTCAGAATACAGGTCTTTCACCTCCTTGGCTAAGCTTATTCCTAGGTATTTTATTATTTTGGGTGCAATTGTAAATGGGATTGTTTTCTTAATGTCTCTTTTTGCTGCTTCATTATTAGTGTATAGAAATACAGTGGATTTCTATATATTGATTTTGTTTCCTGCAACCTTACTGAATTAATTTATCAGTTCTGATAGGTTTTTGGTGGAGTGTTTAGGGTTTTCTATATATAGTATCATGCCATCTGCAAATAGTGGAGGTTTACTTCTTCCTTACCAATCGGGATGCCTTTTATTTCCTTTTCTTGTCTAATTGCTGTGGTAGGACTTCCAGTACTATGTTCACTAAAAATGGTGAGAGTGGACATCCTTGTCTTGTTCCTGATCTTAGGCGAAAGGGTGTCAGTTTTTCACCATTGAGTATGATGTTAGCTGTGGGTTTTCATATACGGCCTTTATTATGTTAAGGCATGTTCCCTCTAAACCTACTTTGTTGAAGGTTTTTATCATGAATGGATGTTGTACTTTGTCAAATGTTTTTCTGCATCTATTGAAATAATCTTATGGTTTTTATCTTTTCTTTTGTTAATGTGATGTATCACATTGATTGATTTGCAAATATTGAACCACATTTGTCTCCCAGGAATAAATCCCACTTGATTGTGGTGAGTGATTTTTTAAATGTATTGTTTGATATGGTTTGCTAATATTTTGTTGAGGATTTTTGCATCTATGTTCATCAGAGATATTGGCATGTAGTTCACTTTTTTAGTGGTGTCTTTATATGGTGTTGGTATCAGGGTAATGCTGGCCTCAGGATGAATTTGGAAGCTCTCCTTCCTTTTCTATTTTTTAGAATAGTTTGAGAATAATAGGTTTTAACTCTTCTTCAAATGTTTAGTAGAATTCACCAGAGAAGCTGTCTGGTCTTGTCTTGGACTTTTGTTTGTTGAGAGTTTTTTGATTATTGATTCAATTTCATTGCTAGTAATCAGTCTGTCAAATTTTCTATTTCTTCCTGATTCAGTTTTGGAAAGTTATATGGCAAAGCAATTTTTTTAATCAATTACCTTTTCATAGTGATATTGCCTAGGTTCTCTGCAACTGGGGTTCTTTGTGTAATGAAAATTTATTAAATATACTTTTAAGATGGTATTTTAGGTATAAAAATGACATGGAGGAATCTAGATGACACATTAATTTGAAAAAATGGATTTGAAAACTAGGCTCAACTACTTCAACATTATAAAGACCATGTATGAAAAGCTAACATCATACTTAGTGGTGAAAGACCAAAAAGCTTTCCGTCTAAGATCAGGAACAAGATAAGGATGCCTGCTTTTGCCACTTCCATTTAACATGGTACTTGAAGTCTTAACCAGAGCAATTAGGCAGCAAAAGAAATAAAAGGCATCCAAACTCAGCAGGAAGTATTAAACCTATCTCTGTTCATAGACAGGATGATCTTATATGTAGAAAACCTTAAAAATTAAACATACACACACTCACACTCACACTATTGAGCTAATAAATAAATTCAGCCAAGTTGCAAGAGACAAAATCAGCACACAAAAATCCATTGCATTTCTCTATACTAACAATAAACAATTCCAAAAAGAAATTAAGAAAACAATTCTATTTACAATAGCATAAAAAGCATAAGATACTAGAAATAAGCTTAACCAAGGAGACAAAAGTCTTGTACATTGAAAACTACAAAACATTGCAGAAATAAATTAAAGAAGACACAAGTAAGTGGAAAGGCAACTGTATTCATGGATTGGAACACTTAACATTAAGATGTCAATATTATTCGAAGGTATTATTTATTTAATGCAATCCCTATAAAAATCCCAATGATGTTATTTGCAGAAATAGAAAAATCTATCCTAAAATTCATATGAAATCTGAAGGGAACCTAAGTAGCAAAAGTTGAATTCTTAAACCCTACACAAAAATCAACTCAAAATAGATCAAAGACCTACACATAAGTGCTAAAACTACAAAATTCATAGAGGAAAATCTTCAGGACATTGGATTTGGCAATGATTTATTAACTATGACAAAAGTACAGGCAACAAAAGTGAAAGTAGATAAATAGGACAACATCAAAATTTCAAACTTCTGTCCATCAAAGGACATAATCAGCAAAGTGATAAAGCAACCTATTGGAGAAAATATTTCCAAATCATATACCTGATAAGGGATTAATATGGAGTTAAATGAAGAACTTCTACAACTCAACCAGTGACAACCAACTTAATTTAAAAATGGTCAAAGGACTTGAATAGATATTTCTCTAAAGAAGATACACAAATGGCCAGTAAGGACATGAAAAGATACTCAACATCACTAATCATTAAAGAAATGCAAATCAAAACCACAATGAGATACCAACTCAACCCCATGAGGATGCTTACTATAAAACAAACAAACAAACAAACAAAAACGCAGAAAATAAATGCTGGTGAGGATGTGTAAGAATTGGAATCCTTGTGCACTCTTGGTGGGAATGTAAGATGGTACAGCCACTATAAAAAATAGTATGACAGTTCTTCCAAAAACTAAAAACCAATTTACTATATGATCCAGCAATTCCACTTCTAGGTATATCACCAAAAGAATTGAAAGTCAGGTCTTGAACAAATATGTGTACTGCCATGTTCATAGTAGTATTATTCACAGTAGCCAAAAAGTAGAAGCAACCCAAGAGTCCATTGACAGGAGAATGAACAAACAAAATGGTTTATACATACAATGTAATACTGTTCTGCCTTTAGGAAACTCTGCAATATGCTACAACATGGATGAACCTTGGGGATATCACGCTTAGTGAAATAAGTCACTCACAAAAGGACAACTACTGTATGATTCCACTTATATGAATCAAATTCATAAAGATGAAAGTGGAATGGTAGTTATCAGGAACTGGGGGAAGGGGAATGGGGAGTTGACATTCAGTGAGTTTCAGTTTTGCGAAATGAAAAAGTTCTGGAAATGGATGATGGTGATGGTTGCACAAAAATGTGAATGTACTTAACACTACTGAATTGTACACTTAAAGATAGTTATGATGGTTAATTTTATGCTAGTGTATTAAGATGCTATGTGCAAAAAGAATAAAACCCAGTAGCCTCTATGATCTCAATTTTGGGGGTGAAGGAGGGAATTCATTTGCAAAGGGGGGAATTCATTTGCAAAGAAAAGACTAGAAGATCCTAAACTAAAATGATAATTATAAGCAAGCTGAAAAAATACAGCAAAATGTTAATTGTTGAATCCAATTAGATAAATATGTGATAGGGTAGATATATGGTATATATATAGGTATATAGTCATTGTAATTTTTTTTAACGTTTTGATATTTAAAACATTTTTAGAATAAAGGTTAGGGGAAATGATCATGGTAAGTGTTTTTGAGTAGTGAGATTATAGGTATTTTAGGATTGTGTGTTTGCTTTTCTGTAATCTCCAAACATTTTACTTGAATGTTAATTACTACTGCAATTGGAAGACAGATTTTCAGAAGAATTGGTTTCTTGTTCCCTGGCCTTATTTCCTTATTTATTATTTCACCAGTGGGTGAAAATCTTATTTCTTCTGGTTCCAGTGGAGACTGGAGGGTTCCTCAGCAGGAATATCCACAGTCCTCACATGCGGTGTGACCCCCACAAGTTCCATTGTCTTGGGGGGGAGTAGTTTGTAGGTAATCATAGTAACTACTATTATCTAAAATGCTACTTAATAAATAATAAATTCAAGCAGTTTCCAAGGAAATCCCTACCACAGCATCATGTTTGCTCTTGTGTATTTGGATATACTTTCTTGAGAAGGAAAGGGATGGTGTTAGGGTAGGGTCCTGAGATGTGTGTGCCACCTTGAGTCCCACCCCCTCCCTGGTGGTAGGAAATGTGCTAATCATGTGTTTCTACTGTAAATGGTTGGAGACTCCCAATGGTCACAGGTGTGAACTATTGGTGGAAGCAGCAAGGGCCACCCTCTCCATAAAATGGCACCATGAGTTTTCCTTGTTTTGGTTTTTGTCTTGGCTCACTTCCCCAGGCCCCTCCTCCTACACTATGGTGTCAGAGAAAAAAGAACAGTCAGGCTGAGGTGTATATATGTTTCACAATTAAGGTAAATAATTTCATAGACGTAGTTTATATACTACTGTGTTTCCCCATTATATTTTGTATATATCCCACCTGTTCTTACATGGAAATATTACTTTGGACTTGATAGTGAGGGCTGAAAGGCTGAGTTTTCTGTGTGAGCATGTTGGAAAAATCTCACTGCTAGGCCCCTGAAATCCACTGCATTTAGGGACAGAAATATGGCTCTGTGTGTGTGTGTGTGTGTGTGTGTGTGTGTGTGTCCATGTCCCTGTCAACCTCCTCAAACAGGCTTAAGTTGGTTGTCACTGACTGAGGAAGTAAATTGCCATTCTTTTCTGCACTGTCCTTCCCCCACTGTGAAGGGACTGTGACCTTAGTGTTTTAATGGCTAAGCAAACAAAACAGAGGCTTACTTGGTGCTGTTAGAAAGCCCAGGGCTAACAGGAGCCAAGGAATACTTAGAAAACATTCTGCAAGTTCTGGATGATCTCCTCTTGTCAAACAGCTGTCCCTCTCCCACCCAGCCAAAGGGATTGTCTGGCTGCTCAGCTCGCTGTGCGCGTAGCTAATTGCAGCCATGACTCAGGTGCCAGACAGACCCATGACTTCTGGGAAGTAAGGCACAGCCCTGTGGGCTTTAGGGAGTATAAGCAGATGTTCGAAGTGGAAAGTATTAGGTCTAAATCTAAAATATGAAGTAGAGAAGGGAATGAACTCCAGAAAATGAAGCCTTGACATTCAGAAAGAGACCACACATTCAAATGCTCTGTCACCCTTATGTTCCTATTAGAGGTTCAGAGAATACGCCAACAGTAGGTTAGGCCATCCCCCTACATCCCCTCCCAGGAGGCCCAAATTCTGTTTTGCTTTTATGGTGTTTTGTTTTTTTGTTTTGTTTTGTTTTTTAACAAGTAATACTTTTTAGCAATACTGTTCTCTCTCCCCTGTTCTGTTGCTTATGGCTGTTATCAGATAATTTACCTTAGATTATGGCGCTGGGTTGGTCTATGGCTGTGTGTAAATCTAGCTTCTCCAATCATATTATAAATTCCTCAAAGATGGGGATCCTGATCTAAACTTTCCTTCTGCTTTATTGCCTCAGCATCTAGATGGACATAGGTAATAAACAATTCCTTTTGATTAAATTGAAAGAAAGATTTGGGCAAGCTACATAATTTTTGGAGCCCAGAGCAAGTTAAAAAGGTGAAGCACCTTGTTCAAAAAGCACTTAGAAAAATGTGCTGTTCCGGGGTGTGCCTGGGTAGTTCAATCGGTTAAGCGTCTGTCTTCATCTCAGGTCCTGATCCCAGAGTCCCAGGATCTAGTCCCAGGGCTCCCTGCTGAGCTGGGAGTCTGCCTCTCTGACCCTCCCCCATCTCGTGCTCTCTCTCTCTCTCTCTCAAATAAATAAATAAAATCTTTAAAAAAATGTGCTGTTCAATGCACTGAAATATAGGTTTTTTCTTTCTTCTGGGGTCTCTCTCTCAACCTGTCTTGGTGTTTTTATTTGGTCTTTAATGTTGTTTTAAGTAAAAAGTAAAGTAAAATTTTAAATTACGAGCATGATTTTTGTTGTTGTTGTTGTTGTTCATCTTTGGGTTGGGCAATGCTAGCTTTAAATGTCCATATAAAAGCGTTTAACTTGTATGGGGTATCACTGAAATGACCCACTTCCTACTTCATAGTGAATACACCCGTAGGTATTTTATTCTTACCTGAAGAATGGAAACACTGCACAAAACTAACTCAAGTGTTCACTTCTTAACGCACACACGTTCTACCAACACTGACAGAGCAGTCGCAGGGGCTCAAGGCCCAAGGGCTACTAGCCCTGTCCCCAGCCTTCCTGTTAGCCAGGCCTCTCCCGGTGTAGGAGGCCCTCCTGGCCTTCAGGGCATGTGGTGAATGGGGGCAGGGTTTGTCCAAGGGCTGGTGGCCTCCTTCTGCACCTGCTTCAAAGCAATCACTAGGGGACCCTGGCTGGCTCAGTGGGTGGGACATGCAGCTCTTGATCTTGGGGTCCTAAGTTCAAGCCTCACATTGGGCCTGGAGCTTATTTAAAAAAAAAATTTTTTTTAATCACTAGAAGGCCAGATATGAAGATGAATTTGAACAGCTTAACTGCTGAATAAAAAAATAAACAAATGAGAGAATGAACCATCTGATATGACAAAGGACTTGTATTAAAACTAGTGGTAGCTATCTATTGGATCTGATGAGGCTGTCTGAAAATTTTGGGACTAGTTTCATAGAGAAGAATGCAAGTGAAAAAGAACACATAACTTTAATATGATGTTTGTCTTGATGGTGAGCTATGTAGTCAAAAGACTGTAAACACTGGCTGTTGATTATAAAACATGGTAATGCAACTATTTGGGAGGCTTACAGGGATAGGTGGAAGAGAGATAAATCATCATCTACCCTAATACAAACCTTATAGAATATGTTTAAACATTGATGGATCAACACAGAGAAGAAAAACCATATTACTTAGAAACGTGAAGGTAATTACTGAAATAAAGTGCTAAGAGAATGAGATTGTGCCCAGCTGGGCAGGCTTGGAAAGTGGGGATGGACAGAGAAGAAGAAATACAAATTGATTTACATTTATATTATTTTTAGATAACATATGTGTTCCTTTGGTAAACTGTTTAATAATCACAAAAAAACATGATGAAATAGAATAATAAAGATCTATGAAGAGTGACATTGAAAGATTTCCAAAATATGTTGCTAAGTGAAAAAGAAAGTACGGCTCCATTATGATTATATATATTTATCTCCCAAAGGAAAAATATACACTCAGCTGGTAATGGTGCTATTTCTAGGGAATGTTGTCCTTAGACTTTCACTTCCCACGGTATCTGTTCTGCAGTGTTTGAAACTGTTGTTTTTGCAATGAATTCTTCTTCTTCTTCTTTTTTTTTAAAGATTTTATTTATTTGACAGAGAGAGACACAGCGAGAGAGGGAACACAAGCAGGGGGAGTGGGAGAGGGAGAAGCAGGCTTCCTGCGGAACAGGGAGCCCGATGCGGGGCTTGGTCCCAGGACCCCGGGATCATGACCTGAGCCAAAGGCAGACACTTAACGACTGAGCCACCCAGGCACCCCTGAAATAATTCTTCTATATTAGTTCTATAAGCAGAAAAAGAATAAAATAACCTTTAAAATATTTTAAAGAATAGAAAAAACTTACACATGACCACATGAGCAGTCAGCTCTAGGATTGGCTCAGGTATGTACTATCATACCTTAATGTCTATTGCATTGAATGAGTTTATCCATCCCCAGCACCCGCAAGTGTTTTGCAGAATGAACCACCCATGTCCTGAACAGTTAGGAGTAGCTGTTTGAGTGTGTTTATTAACACTCAACAAACACAAATAAGTGTCTATTCTGGCTGGGTGGTGTGCTAGGTACAGTGGGAGGACTACGGTACATTAGAAATGATCTCCATTAGTATTAAATAAGGGCATGGTGTCTTGGAAGAAACTTCCTTCTCTTCTTAATATCAGAACACACATTTAATTCAGGATAGCAACATAACTAAAAAAAGACCTTTCTTCCAGCCTTTTTGCAGCTAGCCAAGGCAAGATTGCTTGAAGAGAGCTAATTTAGCCTAGAGAAGATTTTATTTTTTCTCCTTTGTCAATATGGAACATGGATGTGATGGCTGGTGCTCCAAAAGCTATCTTGAACCATGAGAAAACCTTATGTCCAGAAGCCACAGGCTGAAGAAGTCCCAAGAAAACAATAGGACTCTGGGTTCCTGATGTCACTGTGGACCTGCTTTGACTAGTAACTCAGACTTTTTTGGCTTGAGAGAGAAATTCATTTCCATCTTGTTTATGCTCTTGTTATAAAGTAGAAGTTTTCTGCCATGTGCAGCCAAGCCTCAGCCTAAGAGATACCTTCAATAGCTAACGCTCTCATATGAAAATCAGTGATAGGCATTCTTCTGAGGGTACAGAGGCACATAGAACTGCCCCCCCAAAAAACAAAGGTTTGCAGTTTTTCTTTAAAAAAAAAAAAATCCTTGTCCAAAGTAGAGAGTTGAATTGGGATGGGCATAATCATATTATACTCCAGGTTCCCGCCCTGCAAAATAAGGAATAAGCAATAGAATAAATGCCACCTTTATTTTCAACATGGTAGATTATTCTGGAAAGTGTGCAGTCCTGCTGGTTCCTCCTTTCCGTCTTAGAATTCCACAGGCCTCACCCCCTGCAGCTCACCACACCGTAGTAAGGCAGGGTGTGTGCAGGAAATTCGAGCTTAAACAGCATCCTACACAAAACAAAGCAAGATGAGGACAGTAAATCTCTTGCAAATACCGATAGCGTATCCTCCACGAGCCAATAATGTAAATGATCTCTGAATCATCTGCCCGCAGCACTGTGCTCAGCTCATCCGCAGGTAACAGGACCCAGCTCCCTAAGCCCCTGGCGTCCACATGGCACTACTCTGTGCTCGGGATGAGTTACGTGTGCAAGGGCTATAGGAGCTGCATGAAGACACACTCCTGCTTTTCCTAGAGTAAATTTCTCAGCTCCGTGGAAATGACTATTCAGGGTAACATGGGTCCTCATGTAATATCTAATATTTAATGTCATACTCTCAGGCCTCAGAAGGCCAAGGTAGAAATGGGGTCCGTTTATACTCACATTTATCTGGTGCTTCCTTCTCCTATCTGGTTATAGGGCCTGATGTCTCCCTACCCACCCCCGTGTTCCATGTGGGCCCCGGAACAAAGCCAGCACACAGATCTGCCTCAGTTCCTAGGCAGGGACCCACTGCCCAGGCCACATGGCATGTGGCAACGCTGCTGAGCCTCCGTAGAACACTGTTCCACCAACAGCTGGTGTCTCTCCGCTGGGCACAGCCCTTGGGGTGGCGAATCTCCACAGTGGTCTGAGACAGAATGGTAGGGGTGAATGGGGGTAAGCGGGGAGAAGCAGGGACACACAGGACCTGAGGGTAGGGGCCTTCCTCACTGCTGCTGAGTGTCTCCAGTTGTCAGTGGGACCTTGAGGTGGCACAGCTTCTACCTCAAGGCTTACACAGTCTGTCATCAAAATGGCGCCTTCTCCATCTGTCTACACCTCTTTTCTCTGTAGAGATCAAACCTGGCAGCTTGAGCTGGTTGGAGCAATAAATTCAAACCTGGGCCTCCATTTCCCTATGCATCCTCCCTATCTCTCCCAGGCCCTTGTCCTCAAAACCCCTTCTCTCCTTCTTCTAAAGACCCACATTATCAAACCCCTAAATTATGACTGAAGAAAGTTGGAGTAATGCTGACCCCATAAACACCGCCTTGCTGGGGCTCATCCCCGTATAAATAAATATACTTTCATTTATGTCTCTCTGGCCCAGAGCAGACTGCTCCACATCAGGGGTGATGGTCATGTCCCTGTTCAACTTGATGTCTGGTACAGCTCATGTGATGGGAGGGGAGAAGGAAGTAAGAGGGAGAGAAGAAGGAGGGAACCATACTGTTTTGATCACTATAGTTTTGTAATATAACTTGAAGTCCAGAATTTTGATGCCTCTAGCTTTGCTTTTTCTTTTTCAAGATTTTTTGCCTATTCAGGGTATTTGAGGTTCCATGCAAATTTTAGGATTGTTTGTTCTAGTTCTGTGAAAAATGGTGTTGGTATTTTGATAGGGATTTCATTAAATCTGTAGATTGCTTTGGGTAGTAGGGCTATTTTAACAATATTTGTTCTTCCAATCCATGAGCATGGAATGTCTTTCCATTTCTTTGTGTCATCTTCAATTTCTCTCATCAGTGTTTTATAGTTTCAGAGTACAGGTCTTTCACCGTAATGGTTAGGTTTATTCCTAAGTATCTTACTACTTTGGGTGCAATTGTAAATGGGATTGTTTTCTTAATTTCTCTTTCCGCTGCTTCATTATTGGTGTCTAGAAATGCAACAGATTTCTGTACATTGACTTTGTATCCTGAGACTACTGAATTCATTTATCAGTTCTAGGAGTTTTTTGGCGGAGTCTTTAGGGTTTTCTATATATAGGATCATGTCATCTGCAAATAGTGACAGTTTTCCTTCTTCCTTGCCAATTTGGATTCCTTTTACTTCTTTCTGTTGTGTGATTGCTGTGGCTAGGACTTCCAGTACTCTGTTGAATAAAAGTGGGGAGAGTGGACACCCCTGTCTTGTTCCTGACCTTAGGGGAAAAGCTCTCAGTTTTTCCCCATTAAGGATGATGTTAGCTGTGGGTTTTTCACATATGGCCTTTATCATGTTGAGGTATGTTCCCTGTAAACCTATTTTGTTGAGGGTTTTTATCATAAATGGATGTTGTACTTTGTCAAATGTCCTTTTGCATCTATTAAGAGGATTATATGGTTCTTATTCTTTCTTCTATTGATGTGATGTATCACACTGATTGATTTGAGAATATTAAACCACCACTGCAACCCAGGAATAAATCCCACTTGATTGTGGTGAATGATTTTTTTAATGTATCACTGAATTTGGTTTGCTAGTATTTTATTGAGGGTTTTTGCATCCGTGTTCGTCGGGGATATTGGCCTGTACTTCTCTTTTTTAGTGGTGTCTTTGTCTGGTTTTGGTATCAGGCTAATGCTAGCCTCATAGAATGAATTTGGGAGTTTTCCTTCCTTTTCTGTTTTTTGGAGAAGAATAAGTATTAACTCTTCTTTAAATGTTTGATAGACTTCACTTGTGAAGCAATCTGGTCCTGGGCTTTTGTTTGTTAGGAGTGTTCTGATTACTGACTCAATTTTTTTGCTTGCTATCAGTCTGTTCAAATTTTCTATTTCTTCCTTGTTCACTTTTGGGAAGTTATGTTTCTAGGAATTTATCCATCTCTTCTCAGTTGTCCAATTTATTGGCATATAGTTTCTCATAATATTCTCTTATGATTGTATTGCTGTGGTATTGGTTGTCATTTTTCCTCTCTCATGTCTGATTTTGTTTACTTGAGTCCTTTTTTTTTTTTCTTGATAAGTATGGCTAGAGATGTATCGATTTTATTGATTTTTTCAAAGAACCAGCTCCTGGTTTTATTGATGTGTTCTACTGTTTTGTTTTAGTTTTTATATCATTTATTTCTGCTCTAACCTTTGCTGTTTCCTTCCTTCTGCTGGCTTTAGGCTTCATTGCTTATTCTTTTTCTAGCTCCTTTAAGTGTAAGGTTCAGTTGTTTATTTGAGATTTTTCTTGCTTCTTGAGGTAGTAGGCCTGTTGTTATAAACTTACCTCTTAGAAGAGCTGTTGCTGAGTCCCAGAGGTTTTGGACCATTGTGTTTTCATTTCATTTGTTTCCATGTATTTTTTTTTATTTCTTCTTTGATTTCCTGGTTGACCCATTCATTGTTTAGTAGCATGTTATTTAACCTCCATATATTTGTGGTCTTCACAGATTTTTTTCTTATGGTTGATTCCCAGTTTCATAGTATTGTGGTCAGAAAATATGCATGGCATGATTTCAATCTTCTTGAATTTGTTGAAGTTTGTTTTGTGGGCTAATATGTGATTTATTCTGGAGAATGTTCTGTGTGCACTTGAAAAGAATGTGTATTCTGCTTCTTTAGGATGGAGTGTTCTGAATATATCTGTTATATCCCTCTGTTCCAGTGTATCATTCAAAGCCATTGTTTCCTTTTTCATATAGAATTTAGATTGTTTGTCCATTGATGTAAGTGGGGTGTTAAAGTCCCCTACTATTTCTGTATTATTATCAATTAGTTCTTTTTTGTTTGTTATTAACTTTTATGTATTTAGTTGCTTCTATGTTGGGTACATAAATATTTACAATTGTTAGATCTTCTTATTGGAGTGTCCCCTTTATTATTACATAGTATCCTTCTTTGTCTCTTGTTACAGTGTTTGTTTTAAAGTCTATTTTGTCCAATATAAGTGTTGCTACTCCAGCTTTCTTTTGACATCCATTTGCATGATAGATATTGACATTTCTCCATCCTCTCACTTTCAATCTGCAGATGTCTTTAAGTCTAAAATGGGTCTCTTGTAGGCAGCATAAATATAGCTCTTGTTTTTTTTAATCCATTCTGCCACCTGTGTCTTTTGATTGGAGCATTTAGTCCATTTATATTCAAAATCATTGTTGATAGATATGTTATTTATTGCTACTTTATTACTTGTTTTGTTGTTTCTGAAGATCTTCTCTGATCCATTCTTGTCTTTCTCTTTTTCATGTTTTGCTGATTTTCTTTAGTGATTTATTTGGGTTCCTTTCTCTTTATTCTTCACATATTTGTTAGTGGCTTTTGATATATGGTTACCATCAGGTTTGTATATAAACTCTTCTGCATGTAGCAGTCTATAGTAGGTTGATGGTTGTTTAAGTTTGAACCCATTCTTTGCTCCTCTCCTCCTCATGTTTTAAGAATATGTTATTATATTTCATATCCTTTTCTTGTGAGTTCCTTGACTAATTTTTTTTACAGAAATATTCATTTTTATTGCTTTTTTGGTCGCTTACCTCTACTGTCATTTTGGTCTCTCCTATTCACTCAAAGAGCCCCCTTTAGTATTTTTTGCAGAGCTGATTTAGTGGTCATGAACTCCTTTCATTTTTGTTTGTCTGCGAAGTTCTTTATCTCTCTTTCTATTCTGAATGATAGCCTTGCTAGATAGAATATTCTTGGCTGCAGATCTTTCCCATTCAGCACTAAATATATCATGCCATTCAACAGGGAGAAGAATTTTAAGGCATGCTAAGGAAGATATTGTAAACTGAATAATGGCCCCTAAAGATATCCAAATCCCAGTCCCTAGAACAAGTGAATGTTACCTTCTATGGAGAAAGGGACTTTGGAAATGTGATCAAATCAAGGATATTGAGAAGGGAGATGGTCAGGTGGGTCTAAATGTCACGACAAACATCCTATTATAAACAGGCAGGCAGAGGGAGAGCTGATACCACAGAGCAGGCAATGCAACCCCTGCAGCATGATGCTCCACTCCTGGCTTTGAAGATGGAGGAAGGCGCCGCAAGTCAAGGAATGCAGCTCTAGAAGCAGGAAAAGGCAAAGAAAAGGATTGTCTTCCAGACCCTCTGGAAGGAGCAAGTCCCTGCCAACACCTTGATTTGGGGACCCAGTGAAACTGATTTTGGGCTTCCACTCTCCAGAACCATGAGAAAATAAATGTGTGCTATTCTACGCAACTGAGTTTGTGGTGATTTATGATAGGAGCCACAGGAAGCTAACACAGAAAGGTTTGTCCAGGAGCTGAGTTTCCTTCTCCCACTGGCCCTGCACCATCCAATACAACAGTCACTGGTCACAGGTGGCTATTTAAAGTAACTAGTATGAAATAAAATTGAGAAATCATCTCCTCCACAGCACTAGCCACATTTCATATGCTCATGTGTGGCTAGCTGCTACTGGGTTGGTGCTGTCTCATTTCTTATAAAGATCTGCCTGTCTCCAGTAATCTCTCTGACATCAGCCATAGCAACGTTTTTCTAGATATGTTTCCTGAGGCAAGAGAAACAAGCAAAAATAAACTATTTGGACTACATCAAAATAAAAACCTTTTGCACAGGGAAGGAAACCATCAACCAAACCAAAAGACAATCTACTTAATGAGAGAAGATATTTGCAAATGAAAAATCCAATAATGGGTTATTATTATTATATATACAAAATATATAAAGAACTTATACAATTCACCACCAAAAAACCCCCAAACAATCCAATTAAAAAATGGGCAGAGGACCTGAATAGACATTTTTCCAAAGAAGACATACAGATGGCAAACAGACATATGAAAAGATGCTCAACATCACTCATTGTCAGGGAAATTCAAATAAAAACCACAATGAGATACCACCTCACACCTGTCAACAAGTGTTGGTGAGGATGTGAAGAAAAAGGAACACTTATGTACTGTTGGTGGGAATGCAAACTGGTGCAGCCACTGTGGAAAACAGTATGGAGGTTCTTCAAAAAAATTAAAAATAGAAATACCATATGATCTAATAATTCCACTGTTGGTTATTTACCCAACGAAAATGAAAACACTAATTCAAAAAGATATATGCACCCCTATATTTATTGCAAAATTATTTACAATAGCCAAGATACGGAAGCAACCTAAGTGTCCATCAATAGACAAATGCTTAAGGAAAATGTGGTACACACACACACACACACACACGCACAATGGAATAATATGCGGCCATAAAAAGGATGAGATTGTGCTATTTGAGACAACATAAATGGACCTAGGGGGTATTATGCTAAGTGAAATAAGTCAGATTGAGAAAGACAGATACCATATAATTCCACTCGTAAGTGGAATCTAAAAAAACAAAAACAAAAACAAATGAATAAGCAAACAAAAAGCAGAATCAGATCTATAAATACAGAGATCAAACTGATGGTTGCCAGAGGGTGGGAGGATGGGCAAAATAGATAAAGGGGAGAGGGAGATACAGGCTCCAGTTATGGATGAGTAAGCCATGGGAATAAAAGGCACAGCACAGGGAATACAATTCATGATATAACAGCGATGTAACAGGACAGATGGTAGCTATACTTGCGGTGGACATAACATAATGAATAAATTTGTCAAGTCACTAAGCTGCACACCTGAAACTAATGTAACACTGTGTGTCAACTCTACTCAAATTAAAATAATAATAATAATAAAACCCTGTTTCTCCCCACTCTGATTAAAAAAAGAAAGATATGCCTGCCTCTATACTGAAGCCCATCAGGCGACACGCCAACAGGTGTACATACTTACATAAAAATGCACTGTCGCTAGAGATTAATGAAACTTTTTTTTCCTTTCAGAACTGTGAAAGCCTCCCACCACCCCCCTGCCTTAATTTTCACCTCAGAGAGGTAGGAATGTGATGAGAAGAGTGAGTGCAGAGCGGATGAACACAAGAAAGTCGGGAGCATCAAGCAGGGCGTGCAGCTAGCCTGAGACGCTTGCAGTTCTCTTGGACCTGGGGTCTCCACATCGGCTCTACTGACATTTGGGACCAGATCATTCTAGTGAGGGGCCATCCTGGGCACAGTAGGGTGGTTATAAGCATTCCTGGTCCCTACCACTAGATGACAGTAGCAACACCTCCCCCGCTTTGACAACCAACAATGTCTCCATGCATTGCCAAATGTCCCTGGTGGAGAAGGGGGGGGGGCAAAATTGCCCCTAGACCCCTTCTTAGGGAGCCTATTGCTTCTTGTGGCTCCTGGGTCTATGCTTTCTGACCTAATCTCTTGCTTGAGCTTCTGTCCTGTTATACGGCCCTCTGCTGAACTTGTAAATACAATCCCATCTCATCATATAGTCATTCTCTCTTGTTTACAAGAAGGTTTACATTTTTACAATTTTTTTTGTATGGCTCATAATCATGCAGAGACATTTAACATGACTATCCTTGATTTCTGTCATCCTCCTTTCAACACTCTAGAAGACATGTGTCACCATTAAACTCCCCATCCTCATCCCAGAGCGGAAGATGAGTCAGGACAAGCCTCTCAGTGTAAAAAACATCACACACAGTGATGATGTTCATCTTTGATGTGGTGTTTCCAGGAAACTCAAGTGGAGGAAACACCTTACCACACAGCTTACAACTGTCCACAAGCCAACAGAGGCAAAGTGGAGCTGTCCTAGCCTGTTTAACACAGCTGGAATCAGATGCCCAGCAAATCAGGTGGGATGCATTAGGTTGCAAGAGCCAGAATATTGAACATGAGGTTGTGGAGGCAACAATGGATACGTATGATCACACATGAGGATTTCCAGATGTGGGGGTTCCATAGTGGACTCATTCAGTAGAACAAAAAGTTCAAAAGTCCAGGTTTGCTTCTCAGATTCATTTAATTTCCATCTGGGGACTGGAATCTGACCTTGTCTTGTCGGTGAATTTCATATCAGATAGTTAGCAAAATGATGGGTATATAAATAAAAGGGGCTAAAATTTTAGACACACACCACGCCTAGACTGCAAAAGTGTAGAGGAAGTCTCTGCTTTGCTTCATGACCATCTGTAATCATGGACCAACTCTCCCAAAGAATCCAGCCTGCCTCAGCAATCCACTCCAAACCTCCTCTTTAAGGAAAGGGGCTTCCTTGGATTCTCAGCCCCCATTCATCAAATACAAGGTGGTCATTGATGGTCAAAGCTCAACCACACTGTAAAAACTTGTAACGCATTGGCAATAAAAACAACAAGAACCATTCTTCCAACAAACAATTGCTGATTGTCTTCTCTGGGCATCTCAGTGCCTGGTACAATGCACACAGAAGAGACATTTACAGAGATTAGAGTCAGCCAATTCTAGCTCCCTCGCCAGCCGGCTCTCCTGCCCGGATGCTTTGGTGTGTAGAAACTCAGTGTACTCCACCCAAATGACCCACCACTCCTCTTTCCCTTTGGCCACCTTTGCTCTGCCTCATCTGAATTTACAACGAAGTATTAGTCTGGAAGAGGGGAAGAAAGTGGCATTTCTTAAATTTTTCAGTGCAAGGTAAGCAGACTGAAGATAGTTTTATCTCGTGCATGCACCTATTGTCGAGTGACCACACAGGGTGGATTGTTCAGAGGGCCACCAAGCATCTTCCCATGCCTGGCACCTGGCCAGAGCCCCAGGATGATGCTGTGCAGAAGCACATCCTCAGGTTTCTTCCCCTATCAGCATCTGCTGACTGCGATTGCAGTCAGTCCCTTAAGACCTGCCAAGAAATAGTTGCAAAACATGAGGCATGTTGATCTTATCCCTTGGTAGAGAAAATCAATTCAGTGCTTGTTGGAGAAACCTCATCTTGGATGAGATCAGGTAGGCAAGTCTTTTCAGGCCATGTCTTTTTTTTTTTCCCTCCATCAGCACACATACAGGGAGGCATCTCTGTGTGTCTTTAATTGACATTCCCTTTTAGTGTCTTGAGTCCGAGTTTGAAGGGAGGGAGTTAGGAGACTTTGCTTCAGGTAAAGAAAGAAAAAATGATTCCCTCGAGAGCCCTGCCAGCCTCCTGGAGCATGACTGTCCATTCCTAAATGCAGTTGCACATGCGTGCCGCACAGATATCTGGGCCTGATTATATTGGTAGGGGCAGGAGATCAAGAGGGCACCCGTTTCCATTAGAGATCTAAAAATGTGTGCAAATCCCCCAATAATATATGCAGATCTTGCAGAGATTTAAAACAAATGTTATTTTTAATATACTATTTAACCCTTCACTGATACTATGATTGAGTGACAGAATGCAGAGCTGTCATGCCCTCCATCAGAAACCTGAGTGATAAAGATTGATCCAGACAGCTCTCCCTGGAGAAGTGGCCCAGAGGGAGGCAAAAACATATCTCCTTCATTGGACCCATGGCCACAATCCAATAATGCAAATGCCAACTTGTGAGATGTACTCAGAGGCATTTTACTCACATCTCTAACCAAGGGACCAATGTTATTAAGTAAAAGTCAGCCTTCTTTATTTCTATCTATTCTTGCAGTGCATATGAAATTTACTGTGGGCCTCGTTCATTCTGTCAGTATTTATTAAGTGCGTATTAGGTGCTAAGCACACTGTGTTACAGATTAAGGTTTTAAAGCCCATGCATTTGAAGGGTTGGCAGTGTTTCATAGAGACAAACACATAAACATATCAGTCCAGGAGCTGAGTGCGGAGATAAGTCATGAGCAAGCTGTGGATTCCAGCCTGGGGGCATCTCTATCATCCCCCTGGGGCCTTTCCCCTTGGGCAAGTGAAGGCCTCCAAATCAGTAAATCCTCAAACCAAGAGAGGTCTCTAATTCAAATTCTAGTGATACAGCCCACTGGTATTCCCAGCTTTCATTCACACATACACACACTAAATGCAAATGACACTAATTCTCATTTATATAACATTATTGCACACTTAGAGACTACAATTTTTGATAGTTCCCATTGCCAACCTAAGTTTTCAGTGATTATTTTAATTTATTGAACCACACCTTCAGTTCTTCATCTACTTCCTTGGCAAATATCACAGGGCCCCATGGCATCTCCCTTCTGTCCCATCCCCACATGCTGCCCCCACCCTTCTCCTGAGAGGGGGCTGCTCACTTAGGTTTCACATGTGATGATTCAGCAACTTTGAATGTGAGATCATTGGAAGTCCAAAAGAACCATCCCACCCTTGAGCTTTTCTTATTCCTCCATGGCAAGTGTTAAGATTTGTACTGAATCACCCACTTCTTTAGAACCCCAACTCCCAAAGAGCTACACATCCCACCTCACCTCTCAGATCCCAAGCCTATGTCCCACCTAAGACTCTGTAGGCAGACTTCTCTTTTTTTCTGGGCTCACTACACTGATCCAGATTTGAGATCACAAATATCCTTAATCTTCAGAGAATCTCCTACCTGGACCTAAGTCCCCAAAAGGACTTTATTCACTGATTCAGTTAGAATGCATCTGGTTGTAAGTAGAAGGAACTCATTTATTGCTTATTAACAAGTAGTTGCAAAATGTCTGGTGTCAGGCTTGGTTCATTGGCTCCTTCATGACAGCGAAGACCCAGGTTCAATCTTCTCAGCTTATAATCTCAGGATGTGGAGACTGCCCCCCCGACCTTGGTTGCAGAATCTCAGGAGCTCTAAGCAAGGGGTCATCACACAAGAGCACCCAAAGCTTGAGCACCCACCTTTTTTAACACATAGAGGAAATTATTGTCCGAAGTCCCTTCCATAAATATGCACACTTCCAGTCACACTTCATTGGCCAGGAGTGATTCACATGTCCAACCCTGGAATGACCACTGCAAACCATTTGACTTCAACCAATTAGAAGCGATCCCCTGGGGACACCTGGGTGGCTCAGTCGTTAAACGTCTGCCTTCGGCTCAGGTCATGATCCCAGGGTCCTGGGATTGAGCCCCGCATCAGGCTCCCTGCTCCGTGGGAAGCCTGCTTCTCCCTCTCCCTCTGCCCCTGCTTGTGTTCCCTCTTTCACTGTGTCTCTCTCTGTCAAATAAATAAATAAAATCTTTTTTAAAAAAAAAGAAGTGGTCCCCTGGGTCAGGCACATTGCCAACCCCTCTCCTTGAGAATCAGGATTCTACTAGCAAACTGGAAGAGGCAACGGGGTGGCAACCAATAGTATTTGTCATGGTTGCTTTCTCAAGAAGTTACTTAAATACAGACACAAATCTAATAGTGGGCCCAGAGATTTCATACCCACTGTTTGTGACAGCATCTCTGTGGAAGAGCAGTACTGTTACATATATCCTGCCAACTTCAATTCTATTCTAGAACATTCTCTACCCTTCCATTTGCCCCTACTCCTCTAGGTGGAATAAAAAAAGAACACATGTATCCTCTTTATTATTTAAAAAATGGTGAAAATAAGACAATACCATTTGGAACTTATTAGGGAAGATAATTAGCAGCATTGTTATAATTCTAATTGACCATTATTTTGATGGAGGGTACATTGACCTGATCATCCTAAATTGAGTATGAGAGATGCTCTAGTGTGAATAGAGTATCTTCTGCCTCTTCTAGCTAAATGCACTAACACATTAATAAAGGGGGTAAAGTTTCTCTTGTCCCAAGCACATTGGATACTGTCTCTGGCACCCCTTGAGTGTACCTGGGAGGAGATGGTCACTCCAGATCCTACTGGACCACCAGGAAGGAACAACTAACTGTGCCCAGGGCAGGTCAGGAAACGCTTCCAAGAGGAGGTAAGAGTCCATTGATCTTGCAGGATGAGCAGGAGTTCATCACAGACAAGGAAGAAGGGGCACTCCAGGCTGAGGGACGAAGCACAGGGGCACCAAAGCATGGCTAGCATGGTAGATCCCAGGCCAGGAGCAGCTGGGACACATGAGCTCCAGGGAAGTGAAGAAGCATCACAAAGGAGTCTGAAAAGGTGGGTGGAGGGCAGATTCTGATGGGCCCCCACTGGGGCCTGACAAGACCTAACTTTAAATTACAAAGAATAGGAGCTGAGAAGTTTCTGGAGAAAGAGAGTGATATGGCCTGGCTTGGGTGGTGTGCTTGTTCTTGAATCTGACCCACCTTCTGCAACCAAGAAGAGGAGATGGATTATGAGTGTCTCACATCCACAGGTAACCTTCTGAGGTTTAAGGAGTTGATAGCATTCTGTCCATACCGTATCGTGGTAGAAGTGACTCTGCTTATTATATATCATAGTAACTGTTTACAGGCTGAAGGCAGTCTAAATTCCCTGTGTCTAGGAAATCACTGGCTTTCTTGGTTTAATTTAAAAAACAAAACACCTTAATAGCAAAGCTATTGAAATAACATTGCCAGCCATGCTTAGATAGTTATGCATAAAATCAATAAATGCAAATCCCTTATAAGTAACATATTCTTTCTGAATGCTGAGTTAAAGAAGAGTTGGTGAAAAGCTTTGGGTCCACGATTAGGCTAAAAACATGAAAACAGGTATAGGGAAGTCACTATCCCTGCAAGAATGGTTTTAGAAATGCAAATGTCTACTCATAAGTGGTCAAGTAATTCTGTTTACCATTTCACTCTATGAAATTGCTATATTTTTAAGATTTCAGGACTCTGTGAAACTGCACTTTAAAACATCACTTAAAAAATGAAAAAGAACCAATGGATATCTTGCCACTGGAATCGTTTCTGTCAGAGATGGAAAATAGCTTTCAGCACTCGTGTCAGTCAGTCAATTGGACTGAATGGGAAAGAGTTCCAGGACCAGGCCAGAGGCAGAGGGAAGGAGCTGGGATGGGTCGCAAGTGCTGCCACAGGTGAGGAGAGCTAAGTGGCCTCTTAATCACACATAGCTGCCATTCTTGGTAAAAAAATGTACCCCCGTGGGAGGCTTACTTGTTGCCTGACAAGTAAAAGTAACTCCTCAGGTTCCAGACTTTGCTTTATCTTTGAAAAAAGAAAACCCAGCTCTCCAACTTTGCTAGCTATATTAGTCTAATGAACACTCTTCGAAAACTATGACACCCATTTCAAATCAGTAGGGAAAAAAATAGGTCTGTTAAATAGTGAAACCATAGCAGCTATCATTAATTGTGCATCTACTCTATGTTAGTTATGGTACCGAGCTCTTTACATACATTATCCCACTCACTCCTTACAACAGTCCTGTTATAGAGTGGCATTATCCCCAATTTGCAGGTGAGAAAATGTACTACAGAGTGGTTAAATACCTTGCCTAACTTGTCTCATCCTACAATCACAGCTAGATAACTATTGAATCATCCTAAATACCCCAGAAGTTGACCTGAAGATTGACAGAACAAACTGCACAACTACAGGGAGAGAAGAGGCCCCATCAAAGAAGGCAGGAAGTGAGGAGATGTGGTTTGAGGGAGAAGTGGATCATGGGTGCTGTGGAGGGGCGGGAGCCCTGGTCATGGAAAAGGACAAGAGAGAGAGGAGCACACAGGGGAATGCACAAGGAGAGCACTTCCCCAAAGCCATTGGCTGGGAAAATGAGAAGGGCTGATTTTCGTGGGTTCTTGAAACCAATGGGGCTTAAAGACTGGAGTTTTAAAGGTCGGTGAGCTTGGCTGAGATAGAGCCCAGAGGGCACAGTGCTGTTCCTGGAGAGAAGGCTGGCAAACAACCCAGGGGGCAGACAATGTGGAAATGGCAATCTGAAGAATACCTGGGGCACACAGGGGGTAGATCATGAGCTCTTCTTGGAGCACATCCCTGAGAGGCAGCATTCAGGGAAACGCCTCTCCAAGAACAAAGGAGCCAGCTGGTGCCATTTCTATCCCCTGCCCCTCAACATAGGCGTAGAGCCACCTGCAGGAAGCAGCTCAGCCTCAACACTAGCTTCCTAAATTGCTTACACCACATCCGAATCCTCTGAGCTCTAGTGGTACTGCCTTTTGGAGTCAAGTTTGCCTCAGTCCCAGCATAGCGAGACCCTTCCCCAGAAAAGAAGCAGAAACTCCTGCCCACAGTACGCCTCCCAACCAGAGAGCTCTGCAGGCCTTCAGTTCTGGTGGAAGTAGCATCAGGTCTCATTTCAAAAGCAGACTAGAGCACACCAAGTTAAAACTCACCACATTCTGGCCAAGGTCCAAACAGTGCCCACACAGGCAAGGAGAGCCTTTGCAGAAGACTAATCTGAAGGATAGAGCTGTCAAAACACAGCAGCAGAGTGCACACAGCACACACCAGAGACACCCCCTGGAGTGCCAGGCCCTGGACACCATATGACCTCTTCTTCATAGGGCCATTATCTCGGGAGCAGACAACATAACAGGCTTTTCTAACACACAGAAGAAGACAGGGACCTAGACAAAATGCCAGGATGGAGGACTTTATCCCAAATGAAACAATAAGATAAGGTCACAGCCAGGGATCTAATGGAAACAGGTAAGTAATAGACCTGATGGAGACTTTAAAGCAACAATCATAAGTGTACTTGCTGAGCTTGAGAAAAGAATGGAAGACTTCAGGGAGACTCTTACTACAAAGACAAATGAGTTAAAAAAGAATCAGTCAGAGATGAAAAATGCAATAACTGAGATTGGAAACATACTTGATTCAATGAACAGCAGGCTGGAAGAAGCAGAGGAATAAATAAGTGGTATAGAAGGTTGAATAATGGAAAATAGCAAAAATAGCAAACATTCTCAATGAAAAAAATATTAGCAAACTGAATCCAATAATACATTAAAAAAATCATTCACCATGATCAAGCAGGATTTATTCCTGGGCTGCAAGGGTGGTTCAATATTTGCAAATCAATCATCGTGATACATCACATTAATAAAGAAAGGATAAGAACCACATGATCCTTTTAATAGATACAGAAAAAGCATTTGACAAAGTACAACATCCATTCATGATAAAAACCCTCAACAAATTAGGGTTAGCAGGAACACACCTCAACATCATAAAGGCCTCATATGAAAAACCCACAGTTAAAATCATCCTCAATGGGGAAAAACTGAGAGCTTTCCCCTAAGGTCAGGAACAAGACAGGGATGTCCACTCTCACCACTGTTGTTCAACATGGTACTGGAAGTCCTAGCCACAGCAATAAGACAACAAAAAGAAATAAAAGGTATCCACAAAAGTAGGGATCCAAAAGGGTACGTGCACCCCAATGTTTATAGCAGCCATGTCCACAATAGCCAAACTGTGGAAAGAGCCAAGATGTCCATCGACAGATGAATGGATAAAGAAGATGTAGTATATATACACAATGGAATATTATGCAGCCATCAAAAGGAATGAGATCTTGCCATTTGCAACAACGTGGATGGAACTGGAGGGTATTATGCTGAGTGAAATAAGTCAAACAGAGAAAGACATGTATCATATGACCTCACTGATATGAGGAATTCTTAATCTCAGGAAACAAACTGAGGGTTGCTAGAGTGGGGGGCGGGGTGGGAGGGATGGGATGACTGGGTGATAGACACTGGGGAGGGTATGTGTTCTGGTAAGCGCTGTGAATTGTGCAGGACTGTTGAATCTCAGATCTGTACCTCTGAAACAAATAATGCAATATATGTTAAGAAAAAAAAAAAAAAAAGAAGGTAGCAGGAGGGGAAGAATGAAGGGGGGGAAATCGGAGGGGTAGACGAACCATGAGAGACGATGGACTCTGAAAAACAAACTGAGGGTTCTAGAGGGGAGGGGGTGGGAGGATGGGTTAGCCTGGTGATGGGTATTGAGGAGGGCACGTTCTGCATGGAGCACTGGGTGTTATGCACAAACAATGAATCATGGAACACTACATCTAAAACTAATGATGTAATGTATGGGGATTAACATAACAATAAAAACATTAAAAAAAAAGAAAGAAAGAAAAGGTATCCAAATTGACAAGGAAGAAGTAAAATTTTTACTATTTGCAGATGACATGATACTCTATGTAGAAAACCTGAAAGTCTCCACCAAAGAATTGCTAGAACTGATACACAAATCCAGTAAAGTCGCAGGAGACAAAATCAACCTACAGAAATCTGTTACATTTCTTTATATCAATAATGAAGCAGCAGAAAGAGAAATCGAGGAATCAATCCCAATTTACCATTGCACCAAAACTAATAAGATATGTAGGAATAAACCTAATCAAACAGGTAAAAGACCTGTATTCTGAAAACTATAAAATATTGATGAAAAAATTAAAGATGACAAAAAGAAATAGAATAATATTCCAAAGCAATTATGAAAAGTGCCCAAATGTCCATCGACTGATGAATGGATGAAGAAGATGTGGTATATATATATATACATATACATATATATATATATATACACACACACACACACACACACACACACACACACACACACACGAGTGGAATATTACTTGGCCATAAAAAAGAATGAAATCCTGCCATTTGTAACAACATGGATGGAGCTAAAGAGTATAATGATAAGCAAAATATATGTCAGTCAGGGAAAGATAAATACCATATGATTTCACTCATATGTAGAATTTAAGAAACAAAACAAACGATCATAGGGGAAAAAATAAAAGAGAAACCAAGAAACAGACTCTTAACTTTAGAGAACAAACTGATGGTTACCAGAGGGGATGTGGTAGGGGAATGGGTGAAGTGGATGACGGAGATTAAGGATTGTGATGACCACAGGTATTGTATATAAGTGTTGAATCACTAAATTCTATACCTGAAACTAGTATTAAAGTCTTTGTTAACTAATTGGAATTTAAATAAAAACTAACTAAATCAATAACTAACTAACTAAATAAAATAAATTGCCTAAGTCACACAGCTAAAAAGTGTTAAGAGTCAGGATTTGAACCCAGATCCATCCATCTGCAAACTCTGGCACTCAACCACTTCAATGCACTTTATACGTGGGGTAAGAACAGCTGTTAAACTCATTTGGAGAAAACACATTTAAAAGAAATAAGGTTAGATATCTTCTCTCATAGTACATACCTATACCTAAAGTACATCCTAGAAATCTAGAATGTAAGGTAAAATCTTTGCCTTGTTCCCATAGCATTCCCAGTCCCTAGAAGAGAATTTGACTTAAGAGTAAGTATATTTTCCACCAAGAGCAAAGAACTCAAACCCAACTCTTCCCCTGCTATAATTTGCTTCCTTTAGCTGAGAACATACTTAAGGACCACACGATATTTGGTCACTTTTATCCTTTGTCAGCCTTTGATTCAATAACCAGAAACTGTGAAGACCAAGTTCTATAGAGGATTTTCTAGTTTAAAAACAAAACAATGGCAACACAAGGGTGTCCCATAATTCAGTCAGAATCAGCATAGGTAACTGTCAGAACAGATCCTGCCTCCCTTCCTTTTAAAGTATATATCATTGGAACAACTTGGAACAGAGACCAAATGCCTCACATGAGCGTTTCACACCCAGAGCAAACAGGAAGGCAGGGTTCCTGATGTATCTTGCTGGCAAGCTCCATCATCCCAAAGCAGGCGTGGTCAGAAGACAGAGCAGCTGTAGGTAATCTTACCTAGTTTAACATTGCAATAAAACAAAGTTATGGAATGCAGCAAACATCCCAATCACAACCATCAACATGTTCAACTCAGGGCACTGGGGCACAATGAGGAAGGGAGGGCAGGTGGGGGAGGGAGGAACACATCAGTGTTGCCTGCAGGGAGGGTGGTTGTTAGGGCTGGGTTTAGGAACCATGGAGAGAGTGGAGAGGAGAGACTTCCACTGTGCGGACCTGGCAGCCCCAACAGCTGCTCACGTGATTCAGTCTGGCCTTCTTACCCAACCATGCTTCGTTGTTTTAACTCCTTCACGTGCCTCAGCTCTCGCCCCCCGCCTTCTCCCGCATCAGATCAAACACTGATCCAGAATGGGACATGGGGCCCCGCTGTGTAAGAGGTGGTGTGATGTTGTACAAAGAGCAGGGGCTCAGACCGAGGAGTGGACGCTCTCACCTGTGCGGGCCTGAGGGCCTGCAGCTTTCCTAGATGAGCATGGGCTTTCCTAGATGAGCCATAGGGACAGATTTCAACTCTGACTCCCTATTTGCTCCTGGAGGGTGTCACTTTCCTTCTCTGTAAAATGGGGATGTTTTGAGTATTAATAGAGAATAACAGATCACCACTAACTGGCTGTGTGATTGTGGACAGGTTGGCTTCTGTTCCTCTGTTTCAGCATCTGTACAATGGGGACAATGATAATGGTCTTGCCTAGCTCACGGCATGTTGTGAAGATTACGAACTGGCTTGTACACATGAGGGAGCTTCTGACTTGTGACATTACATTACAGGGATTCATGCCACCACAAGAATCCTGGGAGCTGAAGCTCATTTGTCTGACCTTGGCCCCTCTTACCCACGGTTTTATCCTCCACAACCTTCCCTTTGCCTTCCCCTCAATCTTGTCCTATAGCTAAGTGGCACTGGTTCTGCTCCAGCCCCCAAGCCCTGGGCCATCCTGGGCTGACTTGCCCAGCACACAAGGGGGCAGGGAATGGAGGACCACGTTCCACACAGATTTCTCTGATGGGACGGTGTTGGGGTGGAGACTGAGATCCTGAGCCCCAGAGTAAGTGCAGAGAGGACACAGGGATCCCCTGACCACTGAGGCATTGCGTCAGGATGTTTGCCCTCTAATATCCAGGGAGGAGCCTGGCTTGAGGGGCCGGAGTGAGAGCTACCATAGTGGCAATGAAGACGCCTGTCCGTCCCGCATTGCTGATATTGATGGATCCCAGAGAGCTAATGAAAGAAGGGAACAGCTTACTCAGCTTAGCATAAAAATGTCAATAAAATCCCTACCATTTATAAAGTCTGCTTACCACTTACGGCTACTTACTGTGTGCAGAAACCTCTTACCACTGAATGTGGATTGCGTTAACATGGCGTAAGTTCATTTCACCACAGCGCTAAACTCCATGCTTCTCTGACTCAATAGTCATCTGCTCATCACTTAAAACATTCAAGAGGCATATGTAACTTTTATGAATTAATAAATTAAATCAATAGATTCAGACCAGTGTTTCTCAACATTTTTTTTATTATTATCCTCCTAAGGAGCCTTTTTGGGCATTTTATTCCTAATTACCCACCCCATGAAATTCTCGTACCACAGATATGTAGAATATCCATTTACTTCCTATATGTGTCTGCAATTTGTACATAAAATGATTAAGGTGTTTTCTCACCCCTTAAAAACCAATTTTCTCCCTCTTGGGGGTAATACCATCCCAACAGAGAATCCTTTCGGTATATAATGATCACCGATGGTTACTAGCATGTCAAAACAGAGACAACCAGACACTATGTGACCCCTGTTGGAAGTCTTGCCAAACAGCAACACCCAACAATTAGTTAAATCTCAGCAAGCATCCAGATCTAGCTACCAGAATATAAGAAAAATGGGGCATGGAAGAGTGTTAAATGATAGAATGAGGATGCAATCAGGCAGATTGTAGAAAATTCTACAGGACAAACAACTCCCTTTTTTTTTTTTTTTAACAATTAAGTTGCGGGGGAAATAAAGAGATGGAGGGGAATCAATAGAAAGACATATCAGAGACAGATCAGTGGGCATATGCTAGCATGCAACTGCTATGTGGGTCACTTATTAGGATCTGATCCAACCGAATTTAGTAATATGCATGAGACAAACAGGGTAATCTGAACACAGACTAAACAGTTGATGATATTAACAAATCATTGCTAATTTTTAGGTGTAATGATGACATTATTAATGTTTTATCTTTAGTCATACATATTGTAATATTAAGGTAAAGCTATATTAAATCTAGGACTTGTTTCAGAATAATCTGGAATGAGGAGAAGTGTTTGGGGATGTAGACGGAGTAAGACTGGCCATCAGTTGATCATTGTTGAAGCTGAATAATGGACACATGGAGGCTTACTGTATTATTCTCTTTATTTTTTTATGTGTTTAAGATATTTCATGATTAAAAGTTTAAGAAAAATAATTAGGTTGTCACCCAGTGGCCTTCTCTGGGGGAGGTAAGCGGACTCATGGCCTCTCTCTGCGGTGGGTTCTCTGGGGAGGAGATGCTGGCCATGAGCCATTTTCTTCTGCCAGGATGCCACCTGTGCTCACAGCAGCCCCTGCCGCCTGGAGGCCCGCAGAGGGTAAGCAGCCTCTCTGCACAGGATTTATTCTGATGGTCACATCCACACAAAGGCCAAGGTGTTCCTCTCTTCTCCTTCCCAGGGAAGCCCACATTGCCTTTTTCCATTTTCCTCTCCATTGTCCCAGTATGAGGAGCTGGAGCTTGGACTCAGACAAGCTGGTATTCAATCCCAGCTTTGTGAATAGGGGCTGCATGACCTTGTCCTGTAACTGCCTGAGCCTGCTTTCCCCATCTGTAAAATGTAGAAGGTCAATAATTGCTCCTAATAGTACCACTCTGACCAGTTCAAGCAGAAAAGGACCTCATTTAAGGGTATGAGGTAGCTCATGAAGTCATCCTAGGTGTGTGTAGAAGGATCAGGTCTGGAGGCTGTGCAGAGAACAAGTGCACCCAGATGACATGGTCAGCCTCTCCCAAAGAAGCTGGGTCATCACACCATTGGAACCTGCAGGCCCTGGCCACCCTCTTCGGGGCTGGTGCTGTGTGGCACGTTCTTCTCCATATTGACATCTAAGAATGTCTCCTGTGGTGTTGCTGACTGGCTGAGCCTAGGTCCCATGCCAGAACCCTAGATGCAAGAGAGGAGTTTGGGGTCTAACTTGGGGATGGGGGCGGGGGAGACCCAAACACGGAAAGTATAGTCAAAGATGCAGGACAACCAAAGGCAATTGTGCCTATCTACCCTAGACATGTCCCCACTATCATTCCAAGGCCTCCTGCCCACCATTTCTGCAAATCTCCAATCTTACCTCCTTGGTTTTCCTCACTACTGCATTGTCACATCCTCCACTATCGTTTGTTTTTATTACAAGACTCTCTAATTACAGAACTCATCCCCTTCACAGTTTTGAAACAAAAAGAAAAGCAGAACTCTGCTCACATTAAGGGTTTCAGGATTTATGTAGCGTTTACCAAAGATTTGGGGGGTGATGGGGAGGGGACTTCTACTCTCTCTCCTTTCTCACTTGTTCCTTCTTCAACATTTTCACACAGAAAACTTCTGCCTCTCTACCTGACTCCCAGGGTGTTCAGGGTCCTACCTTCCAACCTAAGCTCTCTTCAAGGTATAATTCCTAAGTAAATGCAATTCTCTTCCTAGGTGTCAAGTTAGTGAATGCGATTTTCTTCATCTCATTACAGAGCATAATTTTGAGAATTAAATTAGATAATGATTATAAAGTACTCAGCATATTGTATATTCTCAGCAAATTATTAAGACAAAGCGTATCATGTCCACTCAGTATGTGGGAGGAATACAGCATGGTTGCAAGGATGGCTTTACTGGGGGTCTTGGTTAGAAGTGAGTTGGTGATGAGCTTCAAGTTCCTGATTCCTAGGCCTGTGATTCCGTTGCAACATGAAATTTATGTGACATTTTGTAGCTCAGGGATGGCTCCTTCCAAATGACAAAGAAGGAATTTCTTTGTTTAGGGTGAAAGTAAACAGAGCTTCTTGTCTTTAAATCATTGAGAATAGAACTTTCTAATGTCAATTCTGTTCACTTCACCCTGTAAGTGATCAGGAAAGTAAGTCTAGATAGTGAATTCTGATTTTGTAGGCTTCCATGCAACTGCCATGCCTCTCTAGGCTCAGACCCCTGACTGCATGGAATTTCATGTAGCTGGACACATCCAGGTGCCATGTTTGTTTTGCCAGACCTTCTGGTTTCCACTTGATTCTTTTCTTTGAGATATCTCACCTACCTACTGATAAACTCCTGGCCGAATGGCAACCCTATCAAAAGCAATTTGTCCTTAGGATCCTTTCTTCTGAGCTACTATCAAATCATTATGAGACAACACTGTGAAGGAGGCTTGATTCTAAATTTAATCAAGAATTTAGCACAGAGCCCTCCTTCCTTCCCTGGCCCCACCTCTCCACCCCCAACCTAAGGAGTGTTTTCATTCCTATGAAATGTTGCCCATGTTGCCCCATGTTGACTAACTAGCAAACATGGTGGGAAGGTGGCAAGTCACCCATCAACCAGAGCTGGACCAGGCTGCCAAGGAGGGCTGAGTCTGACATTTGGAGATGATGCTAGATCATTGTCACTTTATGATTTCTCTGACAAGAATGCAAAGTAATTGTAAAAAACAAAACAAAACAATAAAACCAAGAACAAACCTATATTCTTTTATTGCTTTTGTTATGATTAGGGACTTTAAAAAATTAGTAACTCTCAGTATTTGAAACTCTGCCTATATTCCCTCTTCTTGAC